>NW_028318838.1:7500-142500 GCF_062004578.1 Staurois parvus
AATTGAGTTGGAAAAAGGATCACTCCCTTGTGTTAGTATTTTGTTGAACCACCAGCCTTTAGTCTGTTGGGATATGTCTCTACTAACATTGCACATCTAGACTTTGCAATATTTGCCCGCTCTTCTTTGCAGAACTACTCAAGTTCAGTTACATTTGATGGTGTCACGTACCTTGGTTGAAGGCCCAGTTGATGAGAGGGCTTCCCTTGCAGATCTGGTCCAAGCACCCCTGAATATTTTGACAGAGCTACAAGGCTCAAAGAAGCATGGGTGCCTATAGCTTGATAGCAGGTAACTGCCACGGTCAGGTATGTAATCAAGGTGAGCCAGGGTCATACATAGTGAGAGAGCAGCGTGGTCAGGAGGCAGGTCGGGGTCGGTACCAGGTTAGCAAGCAGATTGAGGTCTAGTAGCAAACCAAGGTCAGCACCAGGAGATCTGGCAGAGAGTTGTTTGAGCTGAGGTCAGAATCCAGAATCCACAGAGCAAGGTCAGGGCCACATGCATGAGCATTAGCTACTGAAGAATTTGCATGAGCTGCACTAGTTTCCTGACAGATGCTGATCGCTTGTGGACTGTAGTCTTCAAGTCAATCCACATATATTTGATGGTGACCGTTTGTGGACTGCAGTCAATCCACAGATATTCAATGGGGTTTAAGTCTGGGCTCTGACTAGGTCATGCATGGACATTCACCCTTTTTTTCCTCCAACCACTGTGGGATCATTTCTGCTGTGTGCTTTGGGTCATTGTCATGTTGGAAGGTAAACCTTCTTCCCATTGAGGGCAGCAGATCTTCCTCCAGAATGTGACGGTATTTTGTCCCATCCATTCTTCCTTCTATTATGACAAGTCCTCCAGCCTCTGCTGCAGAGAACCCCCCATAACAGGATATTACCACCTCCATGCGTTATTGTAGGAATGGTGGTATTTGGATGGTGAGCTGGATTCAATATCAGTTTGGCCAAATCATTCAATTTTACTCTCATCTGACAGAACACCTTTCTCCATGTGGTCTCAGAATCTTCAAGGTGCGTTTTGGCAAAGCTCAGTGGTGACTGCATGTGGCCTTTTTTGAGTAGGTGCTTTTGCACCCCTCCCACACAAGCCACATTTGTGGAGAATTTGTGATATTGTTTTCACATGACCACAATGACCGCTCTTTGTCATCAATTCCTGACACGGCTTCAGAGTTGCTGTAGGCCTCTTGGTAGCCTCTCTGACCAGTTTCCACCTGGCTCTTTCATGCTGATCCATGGAGGGTCTGTGTTGTACCAAATACCACTCACGTCTTAATAGTAGACTTCACTGTGCTTCTACGCATTGATAAAGCCTTTGAAATTTTTTTGTATCCATCTTCTGACTTGTGCCTGTCCAAAACTTTATCCCGGAGATCTTTTACATAGTTACATAGTTAGTCCATCTAGTTCAACCATAAAAATAAATAAATGTTATAATCCTACACTCACAGTTGATCCAGAGGAAGGCAAACAAAACCCAGCAAAGCATGATCCAATTTGCTCCTGCAGGGAAAAAAAGGCCTTCCTGATCTCCTGAGAGACAAATGGATATTCCCTGGATCAACTTTTACCTATAAATGTTAGTATCCAGTTATATTCTGTGTATCCAAGAAAGAATCCCGGCCTTTTTTAAAGCAATCCATTGAGCTGGCCAGAACCAACTCTTAAGGGAGTCTATTCCACATGTTCACAGCTCTTACTGTGAAAAAACCTTTCCGTATTTGGAGATTAAATCTCTTTTCCTTCAGAAGTAAAGAGTGCCCCCTTGTCCTCTGTGATGACCTTTTGACAGTGCCTTGCCACACATAGTTGATTGTTTGCTTCAGTTGCACTACCAGGGACTAAAATGCTCCGGGAAAGCTCTTTTCATGTTGAGCTAATCAAAATGACCCCAGCTGATCACAGGTGAAAGTCAAATGGCTTTGTGTGCCATTGAGAAGGTGATTAGCTACAGTATACCTGATCGAGTTTACAAGTCACTTTTAGGAGGGAGTGATACTGTTTCCAACTCCAGTTATTCTGTTTTTTTAATTTTTTTAATTCTTTTCTAACATGTCTGTTTAAATCTTTCACTAGGATGTAATATGTTGCACTAAGTAAATGCAGCTGGATAAAACAAAAGCTGTGTCTGTCTCTATTTCAGGCTGCAAAGCAACAAAATGTGATTATTTGAAAGGGGAGCGAATCTTTTCTATACCCCGTATATTTAAATCATTAACCAATTTATGTATATGTGTTTTTTTTGAGTTGTATGTGTCTTCTTGTTTATAATTGGTGACATCCTGATATCTATGATATAATGACTATACCAGACCTTTTGTCCCTCAATGTCTTGTTTTATATTTCACTTGTTCCCTCCCTTTCTTTTTTTTCTGTACTCCCTATCTATAACAGAGAAAAACTATTTCTTATAAAAATATATTCAATCTTAAATGAAACGGTCATTTTTAAAAACCTTGAATTATAAACAAATTATCTGTCATCTATCTATCTATCTATCTATCTATCTATCTATCTATCTATCTATCTATCTGTATCTGTATATCTATCTATCTGTATCTGTATATCTATCTATCTGTATCTATCTATCTATCTATCTATCTATCTATCTATCTGTATCTATCTATCTATCTATCTATCTATCTATCTATATCTATCTATCTGTATCTATCTATCTGTATCTATCTATCTATCTATCTATCTATCTATCTATCTATCTATCTATCTATCTATATCTATCTATCTATCTATCTATCTATCTATCTATCTATCTATCTATCTGTATCTATCTATCTATCTATCTATCTATCTATCTATCTATCTATATCTATCTATCTGTATCTATCTATCTGTATCTATCTATCTATCTATCTATCTATCTATCTATCTATCTGTATCTATCTATCTATCTATCTATCTATCTATCTGTATCTATCTATCTATCTATCTATCTATCTATCTATCTATCTATCTGTATCTATCTATCTATCTATCTATCTATCTGTATCTATCTATCTATCTATCTATCTATCTATCTATCTATCTATCTATCTATCTATCTATCTGTATCTATCTATCTATCTATCTATCTATCTATCTATCTATCTATCTATCTATCTATGTGTATCTATCTATTATCTATCTATCTATCTATCTATCTATCTATCTATCTATCTATCTATCTATCTATATCTGTGTATGTATCTATGTATCTATCTATCTATGTATCTATCTATGTATCTATCTATGTATCTATCTATTATCTATCTATCTATCTATCTATCTATCTATCTATCTATCTATCTATCTATCTATCTATCTGTATCTGTATCTATCTATCTGTAGTTTTATGGAGTCTTTTTCCTGAAAATATTCATAGTAAAATTTTCTTTACAATTGTCTTAGTAATATGAATTATGTGGATTTTTAGATTACAGCTGAAATCTGCGGGCCTCTTCTGTTGCCGGAACACGGGAATTAAATTCCAGGTCACCGGTCCTGTGGCTATTGTCTATTCTCTGAAATCCTGGAGTGATTACTTGAAAGAAATGCCTGAAAGTAAACATGAGATTATCGGTCCTCTGTTTAACATAGAAATCCATGAGCAGTCCGTGGCCAGTGTGGTATCAGCAGTGTACTTGCCACATTATTTATGCGTAAGAAGTAAGTAAGGTGTTTTTTTTATTTCTAACTCAATTAGCAAAATAATAATAATAGTAATAATTTGCATGTACAGTATTAGATTTGAGAATTTTTCTTTAATCGCTTCCCGACCGCCCTATAGTAGAAATACTGCTACAGGGTGGCACGTATATATATGTGATTTTGCATTTCCGGCCAGTGATTACTTGCAGGCACCCGGTGATTGCCGAGCATCTCTGATGGGAAGGAGAACTGTTTGAAACAAAACAGTTCTCCTCCCTGTCAACTCCTGCACGCTGCTTTGGATGACTGTGCACAGCACAGCCATCCAAAGCAGTGTGCTTACAGTGAAGCACACGGACGCAGCAGATAGTAAAACAGCACACAGTTACCCCTTTGATCGCCCCAGATGTTGACCCCTTCCTCCCCTGTGCCATTAGTACAGTGACAGTGCTTTTCTTTAACACTGATCACTGTATTGGTGTCACTGGGGATGTCAGTGACACCAATTCAATTCCCTCCCCCAGTGTCAGAATGGCCGCCGCAGTCCCGCTATAAGTCGCTGATCGCCGCCATTACTAGTAAAAAGAAAAAAAAATCCCAGTATCTATACCGCCATTTGTAGACGCTATAACTTTCACATAAACCAATTAATTTACACGTATGAGGATTTTTTTTTTAGCCAAGATACGGAGCAGAATACATTTTGGCCTAAATGTATGACAAAATTAGATTTTTTTATTTTTTTTACTGGAGATGTTTAATAGCAAAAAGTCAAAAATATATTTTTTTTTTCTCAAAATTGTCGGTCTATTTTTTTTCTATAGCACAAAAAATAAAAATGCACAGGTGATCAAACACCACCTAAAGAAAGCTCAATTTGTGGGGAAAAAAAGATGTAAATTTCACTTGGGTGCAGCGTTGCATGACCGCACAATTGCCAGTTTAAGTAACGCAGCACCGTAATGCAAAAAATGGCCGGGTCAGGAAGGGGGGGAAACCTCTGGAGGGGAAGTGGATACATTACAGGAGACTTGTGTAGTAATTGTATGTACTATATTATTTTTTTTCCATGAATAATGAAGTTACCCTCTCAGGCTAAATATTTCAGTTCTCACATTTGTGGGAAAGCTGAAAAAAAGGAGCTTTGGATTCATTGTCTTTGCCAGATCTGCTGGAGATGTTTGCATTCCCCGTAGGATATAACCTACTCTTTATCTCACAGGTTTTACGGGAGACCCATCGAGGATTAAATGTGCCCACTTCACAGATGGGAACATGGCCTTCATAAGTCCGACACGAGTGGAACCGTTTTATATCGTTTTGGAGAATCCCACCTTCTCCTGCCTGGGCCCTCTGCTGTCATTTGTGAAAAAAAAGACCCCGATTCATGGAATTGTACTTCTCTACTTCCAAATCAATTGTCCAGGAGAGGCAGAATATCAAGAATATAAAATTCATCTTCATTTACTGCCACTTATTCCACACATCGAAGAGGTAAAAATGAGTTTTTATTTTTTAATTGTATATTCATTTTTAATAAAATACTGAAAGAACAACTCCATGAACTGATAGCCACATCCTCCTTGCTGCCCCACTGGTCCCTTCCTCAGGGCCCCAAGGAATTACCTAGTGCCTGAATGGGGGAACATGTGACCTTCTCCCCTTGTTCTGGGATGCAGTGCCCAGGCCTGAGTGGCCAATTACCAGGCATTATAAACATGTGCAGAATGAAAAAAATCTGTTTTGTTTTGTTTTGATTCATTACTTAAATCATTTTGGTTTGTTCAATTCAATTTGGTTTTGGAATTTGTTCAATTTCATATTCTAATTCAATTCAACCAAATTCGGAAAATTCAAATTGGCATTCACATTCGAATTTATTCTATTCGACATTCAAATTTCAAAAGACAGTTATATTCTTTCAATTTCCTTCTATTCTATTTTATTGTGGGTTTTTTTTCTATTATATTCTGTTATTTTCTATTCTTTTCTAATCTATTTAAATTTTTTTTTATTCGAAATTCTAATTTTGGAAGATGGTTATATTCTTTCTATTGTATTCTATCCTATTCTTCTAAATTCTATTTTATTGTCTTTTCCATTCTATTATATTCTATTTAAATTCTTTCTATTTGAAATTTGAACTTCAGAAGACAGTTTTATTCTATGCTATTGTTTTTTTTCTATTCTATTCTGTTCTTTTCCATTCTTTTCTATTCTATTTGAATTTATTCTATTCAAAATTCAGATTTCAGAAGACAGGTATATTGTTTCTATTTTATTCTATTGTTTTCTTCTTTTCTATTCTGTTCTAATCTTTTCTATTCTAATCTATTCTATTCAATTTTTTTTCCTTTCTTCTATTGCGCTCACTGACATCCTTATATCTTTCTGGAAGACAGTTATATTCTTTCTATTTTTTTCTATTCTATTGTTTTTTTCTATTTAATTCTATTCCATTCTGTTCTAATCTATTCTAATCTATTCTCTAATTTTATATTGTCTTCTATTCTTTTCTATTTTATTTTAGTCTTTTCAGTTCTATTCTAGTCTATTCTATTATTTTATGTTCTATTCTTTTCATAATCATATTCGATTTGAATTTGATTCACGTTCAAGTCGAATTCGAAAACTAGAGTGGGAGCTGACAAAAGCTAGAGTGTGAGCTGAAAAATCAGGACAGGATTTCTAAACTGCCATCATTCCCTCATTTTCAAGCCCACCTACACAAATCTTATATCAAAACATTCAGCTATCTCTGCTGCCACTAAACATGTCCACGGCTAAGCCATAGTCCTGATAGTTTTCACAATATGACCATTTGTTTGCAACTCACGCCACCCATTGACATTCATTGAAACTCCACTCTAGACACCTCAAATTTGAAGGGCAATTTCTAAACTGTGACTGTGCCTTCATTTTTAGTATTTCAGAGACATACTATGCATCGAAATGTAGGTCTACGTCTTGTGATTCTCACAATATAAAGCTCTTCGGTGTAGGATTTATAATTTTTAAACTACAACCGTTTGAAGAAGGCAACCGCCAGTGAAGTGAGCATGTTGGAGCAGTTTGTTTTTAACTGCTCTTCTATGCCCTTGCTGTAGAGTGAGTTGCATGAGTTTTTAACCCACTCCACCCAGTTACTCCGCCCACTCCATAAAGTTACTCTGCCCAGTCCAACCTTTTCACAGTTACTCCAGCCACCACAACCACACAACAGTTACTCCACCCAGTTACTCCGCCCACTCCAGTTGTAGACTACTGGTGGAGGCAAGAGCACTTCACACAATTTCCCCAGAAATTGTAGCTTTTCTAGTTACTATTGCAATCTGAATTTTCGAATAACGAAAAGTTTGTCAGAATTTTGGTTTAGATCGAAACCAGGCAAGCAAAGGAGAGAAGTCAGTCATTAACCATGTGTATGTTCCAACACAGAGCTCACATAACGATTGGACTTTCAGCTTCAACAGGAGAACCGGGACACTCATTGACATGGGGAAGGTGTCAGTAGGTTGGGGTTGTACTTTACGAAGAGCTGACCTGAACCTCATATGTGTTGGTTATGTGTTAGAGAAGACACTGGTAGCTTGTGATGAGGCAGAAGACTTTACTTGTGAGGCTTAAGTTGCAAACACACAGAACACATTTCAGCAGACTGTAATAGCAGCAGACATCTTAGTTGAGGAAGAGAGAGGAAGAGAGAGAACCAACAAGTCTTGCACATATGCACAACTAGCAACCTTAGTGTACAGTGCCATCTACTGGTCAAGTGATATTAACATACAATACTATATATAGTACATTATAGTACATGCTGTTGCATTCCTAACACCCCTTCTCAACGGCATGTGCATAATTATATGACATTTAGTCTCTTTTGTAGAAAACAATGACGTTCCCTTGGCAAAGGTTTGGTGAGTGCATCTGCAGTCATCTCCTCTGATGGGCAGTACTGGATGTCGATAACCCCTTGTTCTTGCATGTCTCTGAGCAGATGATATCTTACATCAATGTGCTTGTTTCTTGGGTTAATCTTCTCAGAGTGTGTAAGCTTTATGCATCCCTGATTGTCTTCAAAGATGGGTGTGGGTTGTGACATATTCAGTCCCATGTCTAGTAGAAGTTGACGAATCCAAATGGCTTCTTGACATGCATGTGCTGCTGCTATGTATTCCGCTTCAGTTGAAGAGAGTGCAACAGTCACTTGTTTCCGATGGTTTTGCGACCAGGAGGGAGTTCTGTTAGTGACCAAGTTTTATTTTCTTGAAGTGATTTTATTTCTTCTTCAGCTGCTTTTCTCCACTGATCGGCTTCCCTTCTCGGCAAAGTTTCTATGTCTTCCCAGGATGTTGGCTCCTGTGTTTGATGTGTTTTAGCAGCGTATGATAACCTGCGGGGTGGTATCCCTTTTGTCATTCGAGAGGATCTTCTGATTTCTGGTTGTTCAGTGGGTTCTATTGGCTCGTTGATTGTAAGTTCCACTTCTTGTTCTGGCTCTTGTCCTGCTTCGCATGGGTCAGTGTCTCTTGCCGATTCAGCGTGTAAATCCTCTCCACATTTTTCAAAAATTGTATTATTTGGTGCTTCACTTTCATCAAAATAAACACTGCGGCTTACTGTGACCTTGTTGGTCTTTGGACAAAGGATTCTATATCCCTTACTCTGCTCACTGTAGCCCACCAGAATGCCTTCTATGGCTTTGTTCTCCAACTTGGAGCGTTTCTGACTTGGAATGTGGGCATATGCTTTACAGCCAAACACTCTGATGTGTCCTACGTTAGGTTTTGATCCATTCCACATCTCATATGGTGTACTCTCAATAGCTTTTGATGGGAGCCTGTTTTGTAGGTATGTTGCAGTCATTATTGTTTCTCCCCAGTATTTGTTAGGTAAGGCAGCGTCCGAAATCATACATCTGGTCATTTCTACAAGAGTGCGATTCTTTCCGCTACACCGGTTTGCTCAGGAGTGTATGGTACAGTTGTTTGGTGTATAATACCTTGTTTCTTTAGGTATGATTCCATCTCTTTATTCATATATTCCCCTCCATTGTCAGTGCGTATTATTCCAGGTTTCCTTTGAAACTTGTTGCTTGTCATAGCTACAAACTCTTGAAGTTTTTCTAATGTCTCACTTTTGTGCTTCATTAGATACGTTATTGTGTACCGGGAATAATCGTCGATGAAAGTCAGTAAATATCTGTTCCCGCCAGGTGTGATGGTTTTCATTGGTTCGCACACATCACTGTGTATCAGTTCCAGGGGTTTAATGGTTTTACTCTGACTGGTCTGTGGAAGAGAGGTTCGGGTGGCCTTTGCTTTGATGCAACACGTGCACTTGTTGAGTGTGTGGCAAGGCAATATTTTCATGTCTTCTGATAGACCTCTCTTTGCAAAGTCCTTTATAGCTTCTGGGTTTCGATGCCCCAATCTTCTATGCCACAGGTGGATGCACTTGTCATGTGGGTTATGAGTTGCCGCATTAGCCTTCTCACTTTCAGTGACGAGTTTGTACAGATGTTCATTTAATCTTCCTCTTGCTAGGATTTGCTTTCCATTTTGAATTGTGCAGTCATTACCTCTGAACTGGACAGTGAGTCCATTGCTTGCAAGGGTTTTAACTGATAGGAGGCTTCCTTCTAGGCTTGGAACATATAGAACATTATTTACAAGGATGCTCTGCTTGCCCCCTGATGGCGTTTTGCAGTTCAGAAATCCCTGACCTTTACCTTCCGCTGTAATACTTTTCCCATTTGCTAGGAAGACTTTATCTTTTGCACTAAAATCAATTTCTGTGAAGAATGTCTCGTTGCTTGTCATGTGACTTGTTGCCCCTGAATCAATGTACCATCCATGTGGGGTACTATTCTGAGTCACTTTAAAAGTACCACTCCATGATGCACTTTCATTTTCTTTCATGACCGCTTTAGCTCTTTCTCTTGTGGGTAGCTCCCGCTTTTGCTGCTCAGCTTTCCAGATTGAACAGTTCTTTTTCAGGTGACCAGCCTTTTGCAGTGAAAACATACCCTGGTTTCTTTGCTTTGTCTTATGCCTTCATGCACCTTCAGAGCTGCCTCTGGTCTCTCGTTCTCTTCACTATGCAAATTTTCCTTTCTTCTGCTGTATTCATCAATTAATTTCCCCTTAACATATTCTAACGTCAGTTCAGTTTCTGGTCTAGTTTCTAGAGCATTTATAAGGGCACTGTATGATTCTGGAAGGCTGCACAGAAGTATTGACACAACATGGTTGCTTTTTAATTCTTCACCTATTGCACCCAGCTGGTCCACAATTTCTAGCACAGCATTTACATGTTCACCCATTTCCTGCCCTTTTTCCAGCCTCATCTTATACAGTTTGCGTAGCAGATATAGTTTACTGTTTAGGTTTGCACATTCATGCAGTGTTTGTAATGCAGTCCACATACCTTTAGCTGTGCTTTCTTTCCTTATATGAATGAGTTGATCATCCTCCACTAACAGGCTTATGACTGCTTTTGCTTGCCTGTTTTTTCTGTCCCATTCTTCCGGGTTGTCATTGGGTCTGTGTGTATCTAGTACCGGCCACAAGTCATCTTTGGATAACAGCATTTCAAGCTTAAACTTCCATAGCTGGTAGTTGGTATTGTTGAGCTTTGCTATTGTAAACTTCATATCTGAAGTACTTGCCATCTTTCAGTGAATTGGATACAGCTCTTGTGTCCTCACACAGGATTTGGTAGGATTGTAAATGCAGCACTTACTTGCTTGTAGTTTTCCTTTTTCCAGTGTCTGGAGCTGGGCCCATAACCTGTTGGTTATGTGTTAGAGAAGATACTGGTAGCTTGTGATGAGGCAGAAGACTTTACTTGTGAGGCTTAAGTTGCAAATATACAGAACACATTTCAGCAGACTGTAATAGCAGCAGACATCTTAGTTGAGGAAGAGAGAGAACCAACAAGTCTTGCACATATGCACAACTAGCAACCTTAGTGTACAGTGCCATCTACTGGTCAAGTGATATTAACACACAAATACTATATATAGTACATGCTGTTGCATTCCCAACAATATGGTCATTATATATTCTGTTACTCTTTTTTTTTGGCTCCTATGTATTGCTCTTATTTCTTGAACATAGAAAAATAATGCTTCCCTCCCATGATTCTGCACTAGCTAGGGTGTCAGTTATGTCTTACAACCTGATTAATCTTTACTTATTACAATTCCGCTTCAGAGACTTGACAAGGACAAGATGAAGTTTGGATTTCAGAAAATTGTAAAGCCTCCTCAGACCCTTGACACTGTATATGCAAAAACCAAATATCTCATTGCCAGTCGCCCACAAGACTATATACTTCCCAAGGTAACCATTACATTTAAATGCTGACACAAAGTCATTTACAGTCAGAATTAATCGTTGTAGGGAAGTTTGTTGATTATAGTTAGAAACAAGGCTGTGGATAAGGGGGTACCACCAGTCCTCAACGGGCCCAGGCTGGGTGAATCTGATGCAGGCAGGGAGGGTGATCAGCATGGCAGGGGGACAGTTAATGGAACCGATCCCCTGTATGGCTCTCTCTGCAGTAGTTGAAAGCAGGCTTCTGCTCTCCATCCCGCTGGCTTTCAGCTGTTGCTGAGAAAGCCATACTGGGGATCGGTTCTAGTGATTTCCCCCACCACAGAAGGCCTGGCTCGCAGTCTCTGCTCTAATTCATCCCAAAGGTGTTCTATGGGGTTGAGGTCAGGACTCTGTGCGGACCAGTCAAGTTCCTCCACCCCAAACTGGCTCCTCCATGTCTTTATGGACCTTGCTTTAAGCACTGGTGCGCAGTCATGTTGGAACAGAAAGGGGTCATCCCCAAATTCTTCCCACAAAGTTGGGAACATGAAATTGTCCAAAATGTTGCCTTAAGAGTTCCCTTCACTGGAACTAGGGGGCCAAGCCCAGCCCCTGAAAAACAAAAACCACACCATAATCCCCGCTCTACCAAACTTTACACTTGGCACAATTAAGGCAGGCAAGTACCGTTCTCCTAGCAACCACCAAACCCAGATATGTCCATTAGACTTCCAGACAGAGAACCATGATTGGTCACTCCAGAGAACACTTCTCCTCTGCTCTAGAGTCCAGTGATGGCGTGCTTTACACCACGGCATCCGACGCTTTGCATTGCACTTGGTGATGGAAGGCTTGGATGCAGCTGCTCGGCCATGGAAACCCATTCCATGAAGCTCTCTACGCACTGTTGTTGTGCTCATCTGAAGGCCACATGAAGTTTGGAGGTCTTTAGCTATTGACTCTGCAGACAGTTGGTGACTTCTGTGCACTGTGCGCTTCAGCATGCGCTGACCCCGCCCTGTCATGTGATGTGGCCTACCACTTGGTGGCTGAGTTGCTGTTGTTTCCAGTGGCTTCCACTTTGTTATAATCCCACTAACAGTTGAGCGTGGAATATTTAGTAGCCAGGAAATGTCACGGATGGACTTATTGCCCAGGTGGCCACCTATCACGGGACCACGCTTGGAGTCACTGAGCTCCTGAGAGCGACCCATTCTTTCACCAATGTTTGTAAAAGCACTCTGCGTGCCTAAGGGCTTGGTTTTATACAAGTCTCCTCCTGCGCTCAGAGAACCAGATCAGGAAATAATGGACAGACCATCCTGAGCAAAATAGGTCCATCTAATGAGCATTGCTGTGCAGCCCTTTAGGAAGGCTGTGGAAGCCTAGGACAATGCTGCAAACAAGAACAAAATAAAGTGCAAAAGCCTTGCGCATCACTTCAGAAATTTATTGAAGGATAAAACAGATGTATACTCACAAACACCAGAATTTAATATGCATATAATATCCAATACTGGCCAATAAGGCCAGAGACCTGTGCGAATCCAAAGTGGAGGAAGACCCTAAAGAATGGCTGCCGCGTTTCAAAGGGAGATCTGAGGAAGAAAGAATCTCCCTTTGAAATGCGTCAGAGATTCTTTCGGGTCCATCCATAGATGGATTTTTAGTAGATTTCTTGGAGGTTTTCTGCAGGTGCTTTCTGGAACCTGGAGGAGCCTATTCTGAGTATCTGGTGCTATGTCACCAGCCCACAAATGTGCCTTTGTATTAGGCTTATGTATGTACAGTAATTGCATGATAATTTGCTACATTCTGTGACCAAAACCTGATGTATTGATGATTTCTTAATTACATTTTCCAGACCCTTAAGTTCCAGACTAGTCATCACTCCGGACCTTACCAGTTCACGGAAATCATTATCATGGGAAATCCTATAAACATTTTTCTAGAGGTGGCAGAAGAAAGCACTAAAAAAACAGTTTGGGATACTATCTTAACAAGAGGTACTCACTTTCTACACCTCCAGCCCAGCGTCGGCAAGCCGGGGGGGTGGGGCAGAAGGGGCATGTGCCCCAGGCATAGTGTTGATATGTGGATGAGGGAGTGTAATGGAACTGTCCCAGCCTGCGCTGAGTACTTCCGTTAAAATACCGCTTCCCTGTCCGAACACCGACAACCGACACCACAGATGACCATACAAGACTAGACGACACCAATCTTGAAGTAATCCAGAAAGTAGACTAGTTTATTTTAACACAGATACAAGATATATACATTCAAGGGAACAAACGCTCCTCTCTGCATAATGACACAGGGCGGGGCAATCTACATTTAGTAACGAGACACACCAACAGACAGTCCCATCAGGAGGGAGGGCTGCTGGAGACATCCCCCACCAAGCCAATAAACACATACATCCCATAATAGTTTGCTCCCAAGCAAGACACACAATAGAACAATGGGATGCAACCACATGGCATTAAACAATCTACAACCCCCACACAATATTAGGACAGATCACCCTGTACCCCTAACAGGCACAGGGTGACTTACACATAATAGGGATATGGGGAGCTGAGACAGGGGTCTCCCTCTCCAAAGTGAGCTGGGTTCTATGGGCCCCCCACCCAAAGTGACTCCCGTTACAGGGAGTGCACTGGAAACTTTGGCTGTTCCATTCTTCTGCACCTCACTGACAGGAAGGAATGCAACTTTTCCTCTGTCAGAAGGAGCAAGGGCTCGATGGCTGCTGGAGGGAAGAGTCTGCTCTCTCCTGCCTCCAATCGCAGTCTACTGTGGGCAGAAGAAAGCAGACTCCACCAAGAACACACCTCTATCTCAACACAGTGCTGCTGGGGAGTGAGGGAAGACTGCCCTTCTTCCTGTCTCCCCTTGTCATGTGATCTATGAGCCAGGAATGAGGAGAAGCTGCTCTCATTCCCATTGGATGATGCCCTGAGAAGCTGATATTTGCGAGTAAACAGAGGGTGTGTGTGGGTGGGGGTTGTCAACTCAGCCCTAAATCGCCCCTCTACTCCTCAGAACCCCCCCCCCCAATACGTGTAAACTAATTAGTTTGAAGTTATAGCGTTTACAAATGGCGGTATATATACTGGGATTTTTTAAATTTTTTTACCAGTAATGGTGGCGATCAGCGACTTATAGCGGGACTGCAGCGGACATTCTGACACTGGGGGGAACTGACTTGGTGTCACTGACGTCCCCAGTGACACCAACACAGTGATCAGAGCTAATACAAAGCACTGACACTGTATTAATGACCCTGGGCAGGAAGGGGTTAACATCTGGGGCAATCAAAGGGTTAACTGTGCTGGGAGTGTTTTACTGTAAGCATGCTGCTATGCAGAGCCATCCAAAGCAGTGTGCAGGAGCTGACAGGGAGAAGTACTATTTTGTTCACAAACAGTTAACACCCCCCCATCCTTGGAGATCCTCAGCAATCAAAGGACGCCTGTGAGTAATCACCAGCCAGGACCTGGTGATTGGTGGCCGCAAATGGGGGCGCAGGTAGGGCGCACATGCGCCTCGGTGCGTGCGCCCTACCCGGAATTGCAAAATTACGTATATTTACATGATTTTGTGCACAGCTGCCGCCCTGTAGCAGTATTTCTGCTATGGGGCGGCACTAAAGTGGTTAAGTTCAGCTATGCTCTCAGTTTTCACGTATGAGTTTCAACAAATCTATAATATATATGTTTTAAATAATCATGGGAATATGTGATCTAATCCACAACCATCCTTATTATTTTTAGGGGACATAAAACGTTTATCAAAATTAGTAGATAAGCCGAGGAGCATGGCGGGTAAGTGAACTGTAATTTGTAAACTGTAATGTTGTATCTTCAAAGTTCCCCCAATACCTTTTATTATAGTTCTATGAAAAGTGAAATATGAACTCACAAAGCGTAGGTTTCTTCATTTCAAACCTGGCATTCCTTCATATGGGGGGTGGAGAGGGGGTGGTTCTTAAGATTTCCTTTTTATTGAAGACTGGGGGAAACATATCATTTTTACCATTGTGCGGTCATATTCCACTCTCCCTCCATGTCCTGGTGGTGAATTAGCCAGATCTACATCGGGAGGATATCTGTGTCTGGAATAAAGACAAGGGAGTTTTATCCATTTCATGAGTTGGTAATGTTGGAGGTGTCAAAGTGACAGCTTCATGAATTCCAGAATGTGGACGGTTGTTGGGGCCGGACATGGGGCCTGTTCCATCAAGCTGCAATAGTGCTGTAACATTGAGTGAGAATAATATCTGAGAGGCAGCATTGACATGCTTTGGATGATATTCCGCACACCTTAAATCAGGGCTTGACAAAGTTGCTTTAAATCTAGGAGCCAGTTAAAAAAGTTAGGAGCCAGGTGGGAAGGGCAGCATTACAGGAGGGAGACAGCGTCACAGGAGGGGGGTAACGGGACAAGAGGGGGATAGCAGGACAACAGGGGGGCAGCGGGACAGGAACGGGAAATGTCATGAGAGGGGGCAGCAAGACAGGAGGGGGCAGCGGGACATGGGGGGGGCAGTAGGACATGAAAGGGGCAGTGGAACAGGTGGGGGGCAGCATCATAGGAGGGGGGCAGCATCACAGAAGGGGGGCAGTGTCACAGATGGTGGGCAGCATCACAGGAGGAGGACAGCAGGATAGGTAGGGGGCAGCATCACAGGTGAGAGGCATCATCACAGGAGGGGGGCAGTGGGACAGGAGGGGGAAGTGTGATGGGAGGGGACACTGGGATAGGAGAGTGTTGCGTGACAGGTGGGAGGCAGCATCACATGAGGGGGAAGGGGGCAGTGGGATAGGAGCTGGGCAGTGGGACAGGTGGGGGCAGCATCATGGGGGGGCAGTGTCACAGGTGGTGGGCAGCATCACAGGAGGAGGGCAGCATCACAGGAGGGGGGCAGCATCACAGGAGGGGGGCAGTATCACAGGAGGGGAGCAGCGGGGACAGGTGGGGGCAGTGTCACAGGAGGGGGGCAGTGGGATAGGTGGGGGGGGCAGCAGGACAGGCGGGGGCAGCATGACAGTTCGGGGGCAGCAAGAGAGCTGGGAGGGACCATCACAGAGGGGGGGGGGCAGTAGGACAGGTGGGGGCAGCATCACAGGAGGGTGACAGCAGGACAGGTTGGGGGGAGCATCACAGAAGGGGGGCAGAAGAACAGGTGGGGGCAGCAGGACAGGTAGGGGGTAGCGGGACAGGTGGGGGGGATCACAGAAGAGGGGCAGCAGAACAGGTGAGGGTAGCAGGACAGGTGGGGGCAGCAGGACAGGTAGGGGGCAGCGGGACAGGTGGGGGGAGGATCACAGGAGGCGGGCAGTGGGACAGGTGGGGGCAGCAGGACAAGTGAGGGGCAGCGGGACAGCTCTGACCTGTTCAGCAGTGGCTTCTGGCACCTAGGAATTGTCCAGCCCTACTTTAGACAATAGACCTAATCACCTTGTCATTCCAGGCAAATTCATAGGGTCTGATAAAAGCCCACCTTATACTTACCCTCCCAGCACTCCCCTTCCACTCACTCCTTTGTGGGTGCTGCTGCAAAAAAACCCTGCATCATGGGTGACTTATTTCTATGATACAGTGCTCAAGCCCAACCACCAATTGCCTGACCCAAGCACTGTCCAATGACGCATGGGGTTACATTATCACTCCTTCTAGGTTCCAGCACTGGCCAACACTGGGGTAATTTTGTTCTTGGTGGGGGATCAATGTGAAATGTGTATGTATGATTTTCATAATTATTTTAGTTGCATCCTCTCCACCAGAACATTTTGTGGATAAACACCGAAAGGCTCTTATCGAAAAACTGTCCCACGTAGACCCGGTTCTGGACGATCTGTTGGCCCAGAGTCTTCTGACCCAGGAGCAGTATGACATAATACGTGGGAGGAAACCTCACCAAGAGAAGATGAGGCAACTCTATCAATATACAACCTCCTGGGGCACCCCACACAAGGAGAAGCTTTACGAGGCTATACTAAGGTGCAACAGGCCTCTTGTCTTTGATCTTGAGGGATCATAAACTGCCATTTAGTAAGGTTTGCCATACTCGAGAAGACTTCCTACCCTAATCACATGTGCTGTGTCCTACTACTATTCTAATTGATAGAATTGCTGCCTTATCTTTGTTTTGTTTCTCATTTTTTTTCCCCCTGAAAATAACTTGTTTGTTAACCCCCGCTCAGTTACATATAAAGTGAGAGAGTCAACCCAAATAGCCTATTCTTGACCTGTACACCTAGGTCATGGATATTGTATGGAAAGTCGCAGTACATTCAGTGGAGCTGACTTACTAAAGGCTGTTTACTTTGCATGGGAAGTTGCACTTTGAAAGGGAATTTTCCCCAGAGCTTAATGAATGTGGTGGAACTTCACTTTGCAAAGAATACCTAAGATGGACTTGATTTATAACTAGCCTCTTAGTTCCCCATTAGGCTCTGTCCACCCAGTGGGGTTCACTAAATACTTAATTTGTTTAAGGGACTTTGCCCCAGAGCTTAGTGAATTTCATGGTGAATTTTCACTTTGCCGAGAAAACCCAATCATATGCAAGAAAAAGTAAAATTTTGCTTGTGTATGATTGGATGATGGAAGTCAACAGATTCTCCTTTTTCACTAAGCTCTGGGATTAATTATCCTGCAAAGGGAGCGACCTATTTGCCATTAGTAAATCAACCCCAGTGCCTCCATTGATTCATAAAGTATATGTATTACCAAACCTTCATTTTTTGTTTTTCGAATAGAGTAGGGAAGGTTTAGAAGCCCTGTGACTTTCTTCAGTTTAGACCATTTGCTTTTTTTTTTTTATTTTATGCA
Organism: Staurois parvus; assembly: GCF_062004578.1. Lineage (NCBI taxonomy): Eukaryota > Metazoa > Chordata > Amphibia > Anura > Ranidae > Staurois > Staurois parvus. The sequence continues at coordinate 25,328 of NW_028318838.1, forward strand.
ATTGAAATTTAAATTAGATTGAATAATCTGCTGTTTTTATTTTTTCATTTTTGTTTTGAAAATAAAATTGAATTAATGATATAGATATATATATATATATATATATATTTTTTTTTTTTTTTTGCATATCAGGAGCTTCCTCCTTGGTGATTGCCATAGTTATCTCTGAAAATAATATCATGTGATAATAGTGGAAGGAACAATTATATTTGGGGCGGCACAGTGGCTAAATGGTTAACACTTCCACCTGGCAGAACTAGGGGTCGTTGGTTCAAATCCCAACCACAGCACCACCTGCCTGGAGTTTGCATGTTCTCCCTGTGTCTGCGTGGGCTTCCTCTGGGTGCTCCAGTTTCCTCCCACACTCCAAAGACATGCTGGTAGGTGAATTGATTCCTTTCCAAATTGTCCCTAGTATGTGTATGTATGAATGTGAGTTAGGGACCTTAGATTGTACGCCCCTTGAGGGTTAGGGACTGATGTGAATTTACAGGATATATGTAAAGTGCTGCGTAATGACAGCACTATATAAGTACCTGAAATAAATACATTTCAAACTGAACACGTATCAAACGTCTGGTTTGCAAATGCATAGAAAATCTTCGCTAAACTACCAAAATACATTCACATTGAATGCTGGTTTGTATAATATGTTCCCGTTAAATAGATTCTAGATTACCATGGGACGATAGCATGGCAACTCAGGGTATAATAATTCACATTTTACATCTTTACTGGTGCTAAGAGTCCTACGATTAAAATTTAAAATTGAGTTATTTGTAAAGTTATATTTTGTATTTTACGAATTTATAATCCATACACTGAGAACATGAAGCTGAAAATCTTCTAAGGAGCGATGATACAAAATACCATCCCCAGTATGTGCCTACAGTGCATGTATGTGTAATATATGTACTACAGATGAGAAAACACAAAATAAAGTTTTTCCAACAATTTTCTTTGTCATTTTTACATTTTCTCATTTGTGGGTTGTTGGTGAATGTTCTTCGTGACTTGTTTACAAGTAATAACTTCAGTTTAAAAGTCCATACATACATAAAGTATATCCAACACAACAAACACTTTACTCCTGCGCTAGGAAAGGACTCAGTAGATCCAATAGGAATGTTCTGGAATTTGCACTGCTTGCTGCCCTCAACAGACCGGGGTGGTCCAAATACACCGGATGCAAATGGAGAAACAGAAAAAGGGCGCACCGACCTAGTGCATTATCGTTTAAAATAATTTATTAAAGAAACAAAAATAGGTATCATACTCACAATGGACATAATAACACAGGCATGTCAAACTGAACAAGGTGTATGATCCAAACAACATCTGAGTCCATACGATGGAACCCTGGATGACCAACTGGCTAACGCGTTTCGAGGACACAACCTCTTCCTCAGAGCCAACTTCCTCCTTCTGAGGAAGAGGTTGTGTCCTCGAAACGCGTTAGCCAGTTGGTCATCCAGGGTTCCATCGCATGGACTCAGATGTTGTTTGGATCATACACCTTGTTCAGTTTGACATGCCTGTGTTATTATGTCCATTGTGAGTATGATACCTATTTTTGTTTCTTTAATAAATTATTTTAAACGATAATGCACTAGGTCGGTGCGCCCTTTTTCTGTTTCTCCATTTGTATCCAATACATAAAGTATATACTTATTTTGGCTAAGAAAGCATGTAAATGTCTTTTCCAGACTGGGGAACAGCAGTGCTCATCCAATGAGGTTCTTGTAATGACTGAATCTTTGTTTTATAATGTAATGTATACAGTGTATCTTTATAAAGAAGAGGCCATTGTCACCTAAACAGAGTGGTGTAGCCATAGAGGATGGTCCACCCCAGATCCAGCCATGTTGGGAATAGGACACCCCTCTCTCTGAACGCACATTGCCTCATTATCTGCAACTCTCCAGGCTTCGCAGTACCACCCTTCACAGCCTTGTCAGACTTCATATACAGACACCATAAAATGTCAAGGAAAGCTCTCCTAAGCTCCTCGTCTCTGATGTGTCATATAACACTGGGGTGGGGGTAGATTTAAGAGGACTTCCCTCACTCTGCCAGGCACCACAGTGCTGAGGTCAGGCAACTGTTTGTGTAAAGAGGGGGGGGGCTACTGGGAAAGATAGAGGTGGGTTGTTGTTGGGGGGAGGGGGGGGTCCTGGTGAAGGTAGGTTTGCTTCTGGGGGCTTTGCAGGGGGAGGGGAGATTTTTGCTGGTAGTGAGATGTGCTGAGGGTGGTGTGTGTGTGGTTTTTTTTTTTTTTTGCCGGGGGGGGGGGGTTGGTTTATGGCGGTGAGGACAGATTTTTGCTTGATGGAAGGAATTTTTTCCCATATGTTCCCATATTTGCTGGTACGCTGCCTGTATATTATCACGATTGCCTGTATCTTGTCATGATTGCCCAGTTGTTGCCCCCCATATAGTTATGATTCCCTGTTTGTTGCATATTGTCATGTTTGTGCCAGGGGCGGACTGACCATTTGGAAACTCGGGTACTGCCCGAAGGCCTGGGGTCACTAGGGGGCCCCATGAGATGCCCCTGGTACCTTTTTTTTCATAGGCTTTTTTTAGTTTGGGCAAGGACACAGGGGCCCCATGATCCCCTATTGCCCGGGGGCCCCATGAGTTGTCAGTCCACCCCTGGTTTGTGCATTTGTTACCTGTGTATTGTCATGACTGGCTGTACTTGCGTGTATTGTAATGATTGCTTATTTGTTGTCTGTATATTTTCATAGTAGACTGACTGCTGCCTTCCTGGACACAATTGAGTATTTGGGGCCCATGTATTGTCAGAATTTTAATCAGTTGCCGAACTAACAGTATAACTAGAGATGAGCGAAGAAATGAAAAATTCGATTCGACTGATTCGGCGAATTCGTGGACAATATTCGATTCGAGTCGAATAAATTCGCTGTGAATTTAACTTAAAAAAGGGTGTTTCTAGGCTTCAGAGAGCCTTTATATTAGTGCAGAACACTGTACCTTTAATTTAAATGCCCTTGGAGTCTGCTGGGGAAGAGAAATAATACTGTCTGTCAGTATGACATGCAGATGAGTGCCGTCGATCTTAGAATCACTGCACACTTCACTCCTTTGGCCAGTCACGGGGCCAAAACCAGTGTTTGGAGCCACAGTGTGGCGGTGGAGGCAGCAGCAATGGGAGGCCATACAGCAACCTATGACAAAATGGAAACCAGCAGGAGCGTGAGGAGACCTGAAAGTGGCACATGGCAGAGTGGGAGCAATGGGAGGCGGTACAGGGACCCAGGTCACACTGTGGGCCCAGCAGCAGCGTGACCAGGCGGTACGGGGGCCCATGGCCGATATGGGGCCTGGCGGCACCTATGGGAGGCCGCTAATCTGCCAGCAACCTATGACAAAATGGACAACCGCAGGAGTGTGAGGAGATTTCAAAGAGGTACATGGCAGAGTGGAAGCAATGGGAGGCCGTACAGGGACCCAGGTCACACTGTGGGACCAGCATCAGCGTGAACAGGCGGTACGGGGGCCCATGGCCGATTTGACCTCATTCATCCCATAGTCCTGCCAACTCACGAATAGCGTGGCCTCCTCAAAGGGCCTGAGCAAGCGCAGGTGTCACACATGAGCTGACAATGGCTGACATCTAAGTTACACAGGGAGTACCTTTATCCGCTTTTAACATCAGGAAATCTGTGATGGCCTTTAGCTGTTCGTAAAGGCGGTCTAACATATGTAGGGTTGAATTACACCTTGTTGCAACGTCACAGCATGAGGAGTCGGTACGGGGGCCCATGGCAGATTACATGTCTGGCAGCAGCAATGGGAGGCCCGTAATCTGCCAGCACCCTATGTCAAAAAATTCAACACACCAGCAGTGTGAGGAGACCTGAAAGTGGCACATGGCAGAGTGTGGCGATGGAGACAGCAGCAATGGGAGGCCGTACAGGGACCCATGAGAGACTCTGGACCTAGCAGCAGCATGAGGAGGCGGTATATAGGGGCCTATGGCAGATTAGGGGCCTGGCAGCAGCTATGGGAGGCCCGTAATCTGCCAGCACCCTATGTCAAAAAATTAAACACACCAGCAGTGTGAGGAGACCTGAAAGTGGCACATGGCAGAGTGTGGCGATGGAGACAGCAGCAATGGGAGGCCGTACAGGGACCCATGAGAGACTCTGGACCTAGCAGCAGCATGAGGAGGCGGTATATAGGGGCCTATGGCAGATTAGGGGCCTGGCAGCAGCTATGGGAGGCCCGTAATCTGCCTGCACCCTATGTCAAAAAATTAAACACACCAGCAGTGTGAGGAGACCTGAAAGTGGCACATGGCAGCAGAGTGTGGCGATGGAGACAGCAGCAATGGGAGGCCGTACAGGGACCCATGAGAGACTCTGGACTTGGCAGCAGCATGAGGAGGCGGTATATAGGGGCCCATGGCAGATTAGGGGCCTGGCAGCAGCTATGGGAGGCCCGTAATCTGCCTGCACCCTATGTCAAAAAATTTAACACACCAGCAGTGTGAGGAGACCTGAAAGTGGCACATGGCAGCAGAGTGTGGCGATGGAGACAGCAGCAATGGGAGGCCGTACAGGGACCCATGACAGACTCTGGACTTGGCAGCAGCATGAGGAGGCGGTATATAGGGGCCCATGGCAGATTAGGGGCCTGGCAGCAGCTATGGGAGGCCCGTAATCTGCCTGCACCCTATGTCAAAAAATTTAACACACCAGCAGGGTGAAGAGACCTGAAAGTGGCACATGGCAGCAGAGTGTGGCGATGGAGACAGCAGCAATGGGAGGCCGTACAGGGACCCATGAGAGACTCTGGACTTGGCAGCAGCATGAGGAGGCGGTATATAGGGGCCCATGGCAGATTAGGGGCCTGGCAGCAGCTATGTGAGGCCCGTTATCTTGCAGCACCCTATGTCAAAAAATTAAACACACCAGCAGTGTGAAGAGACCTGAAAGTGGCACATGGCAGCAGAGTGTGGCGATGGAGACAGCAGCAATGGGAGGCCGTACAGGGACCCATGAGAGACTCTAGACTTGGCAGCAGCATGAGGAGGCGGTATATAGGGGCCCATGGCAGATTAGGGGCCTGGCAGCAGCTATGTGAGGCCCGTAATCTGCCTGCACCCTATGTCAAAAAATTTAACACACCAGCAGTGTGAAGAGACCTGAAAGTGGCACATGGCAGCAGAGTGTGGCGATGGAGACAGCAGCAATGGGAGGCCGTACAGGGACCCATGAGAGACTCTAGACTTGGCAGCAGCATGAGGAGGCGGTATATAGGGGCCCATGGCAGATTAGGGGCCTGGCAGCAGCTATGTGAGGCCCGTAATCTGCCTGCACCCTATGTCAAAAAATTTAACACACCAGCAGTGTGAAGAGACCTGAAAGTGGCACATGGCAGCAGAGTGTGGCGATGGAGACAGCAGCAATGGGAGGCCGTACAGGGACCCATGAGAGACTCTAGACTTGGCAGCAGCATGAGGAGGCGGTATATAGGGGCCCATGGCAGATTAGGGGCCTGGCAGCAGCTATGTGAGGCCCGTAATCTGCCTGCACCCTATGTCAAAAAATTTAACACACCAGCAGTGTGAAGAGACCTGAAAGTGGCACATGGCAGCAGAGTGTGGCGATGGAGACAGCAGCAATGGGAGGCCGTACAGGGACCCATGAGAGACTCTGGACTTGGCAGCAGCATGAGGAGGCGGTATATAGGGGCCCATGGCAGATTAGGGGCCTGGCAGCAGCTATGTGAGGCCCGTTATCTTGCAGCACCCTATGTCAAAAAATTAAACACACCAGCAGTGTGAAGAGACCTGAAAGTGGCACATGGCAGCAGAGTGTGGCGATGGAGACAGCAGCAATGGGAGGCCGTACAGGGACCCATGAGAGACTCTAGACTTGGCAGCAGCATGAGGAGGCGGTATATAGGGGCCCATGGCAGATTAGGGGCCTGGCAGCAGCTATGTGAGGCCCGTAATCTGCCTGCACCCTATGTCAAAAAATTTAACACACCAGCAGTGTGAAGAGACCTGAAAGTGGCACATGGCAGCAGAGTGTGGCGATGGAGACAGCAGCAATGGGAGGCCGTACAGGGACCCATGAGAGACTCTAGACTTGGCAGCAGCATGAGGAGGCGGTATATAGGGGCCCATGGCAGATTAGGGGCCTGGCAGCAGCTATGTGAGGCCCGTAATCTGCCTGCACCCTATGTCAAAAAATTTAACACACCAGCAGTGTGAAGAGACCTGAAAGTGGCACATGGCAGCAGAGTGTGGCGATGGAGACAGCAGCAATGGGAGGCCGTACAGGGACCCATGAGAGACTCTGGACTTGGCAGCAGCATGAGGAGGCGGTATATAGGGGCCTATGGCAGATTAGGGGCCTGGCAGCAGCTATGTGAGGCCCGTAATCTGCCTGCACCCTATGTCAAAAAATTTAACACACCAGCAGTGTGAAGAGACCTGAAAGTGGCACATGGCAGCAGAGTGTGGCGATGGAGACAGCAGCAATGGGAGGCCGTACAGGGACCCATGAGAGACTCTGGACTTGGCAGCAGCATGAGGAGGCGGTATATAGGGGCCTATGGCAGATTAGGGGCCTGGCAGCAGCTATGTGAGGCCCGTAATCTGCCTGCACCCTATGTCAAAAAATTAAACACACCAGCAGTGTGAAGAGACCTGAAAGTGGCACATGGCAGCAGAGTGTGGCGATGGAGACAGCAGCAATGGGAGGCCGTACAGGGACCCATGAGAGACTCTAGACTTGGCAGCAGCATGAGGAGGCGGTATATAGGGGCCCATGGCAGATTAGGGGCCTGGCAGCAGCTATGTGAGGCCCGTAATCTGCCTGCACCCTATGTCAAAAAATTTAACACACCAGCAGTGTGAAGAGACCTGAAAGTGGCACATGGCAGCAGAGTGTGGCGATGGAGACAGCAGCAATGGGAGGCCGTACAGGGACCCATGAGAGACTCTAGACTTGGCAGCAGCATGAGGAGGCGGTATATAGGGGCCCATGGCAGATTAGGGGCCTGGCAGCAGCTATGTGAGGCCCGTAATCTGCCTGCACCCTATGTCAAAAAATTTAACACACCAGCAGTGTGAAGAGACCTGAAAGTGGCACATGGCAGCAGAGTGTGGCGATGGAGACAGCAGCAATGGGAGGCCGTACAGGGACCCATGAGAGACTCTGGACTTGGCAGCAGCATGAGGAGGCGGTATATAGGGGCCCATGGCAGATTAGGGGCCTGGCAGCAGCTATGTGAGGCCCGTTATCTTGCAGCACCCTATGTCAAAAAATTAAACACACCAGCAGTGTGAAGAGACCTGAAAGTGGCACATGGCAGCAGAGTGTGGCGATGGAGACAGCAGCAATGGGAGGCCGTACAGGGACCCATGAGAGACTCTGGACCTAGCAGCAGCATGAGGAGGCGGTATATAGGGGCCTATGGCAGATTAGGGGCCTGGCAGCAGCTATAGGAGGCCCGTAATCTGCCAGCACCCTATGTCAAAAAATTAAACACACCAGCAGTGTGAGGAGACCTGAAAGTGGCACATGTTTGAGGCATGATTCATGGCGGATTTAGTCAGTTGTGTCAGGAACTGGTGGTTTGAAATCCAGACTAATCCACGCCTGATTCATTTTCACAAACGTGAGTCTCTCCACACTTTGGGTGGACAGTCGTGTCCTCCGCGGAGTTACAATACCTCCTGCCGCACTAAACACGCGCTCCGATGCCACGCTACTGGCCGGGCATGACAGCCTTTCAAGGGCAAATTCAGCTAGTTGGGGCCAAAGGTCAAGTTTCGTTGCCCAGTAGTCAAGGGGATTGTCTACCTCGGTTGGCAGGGTGCTGTCCAAGTAGGCCCAAGCCTGTTGTTTGAGCTCCTGCTCCAGGTCCACCTGATGCTGCTGCTGCTGCTGCGGCTGGTTAGTAGTTTCCTCACTGCGCTGGTGAAGAAAGCTACTCATCATCGACTGCAGACTGAGGCAGCCGCTGCTGGTGGAGCTGCCACTGCTCCTACCACCCCACCCCTCCCCTGCTGCCATGCCAGCGGAACGCGAGCGCACAGGGCCCACAGTGTCTGAGGATGGACGTTGGCGCACAAAGGCAGAGACCAACTGACTACATAGGTGGTTTTTATAGTACGTAATTTTGGCCTCCCTCTCAGCAGGTGTGAAAAAGGCCACCATTTTGGACCGGTAGCGAGGGTCCAACAAGGTGGACAGCCAAAAGTCATCCCTCTGTCTGATGGTTATTATTCGGCTGTCGCTACGCAAGCAACCGAGCATGCTATGGGCCATTTGTGCCAAGGAATGCGAGGGACTCCCTGCCTCCATCTCCACAGCATACTGCCACGGTGCGTCTGGGTCCTCTGTCTCCTCCTCCTCCTCCTCTACCAGATGCTCCTGCTCCTCCACTCCTGTCCGCTGAGTGGAAAAACCACCCATTTCACTCAATAATTCCTGAGCACAAATGTCCTCCTCTACCTCCTCCTCTTCTTCCTGTCCTGCCCCCACAGGGGTCATGTGGCGTTGACATCTGTGCGCCACGTCTACCGCACCCTGACCAGCCATTGTTAACAGCATTTGTTCCAGGACGTGCAACAGAGGAATGACGTCGTTCATCCCATAGTCCTGCCGACTCACGAATAGCGTGGCCTCCTCAAAGGGCCTGAGCAAGCGGCAGGTGTCACGCATGAGCTGCCAATGGCTGACATCTAAGTTACACAGGGGAGTACCTTTATCCGCTTGTAACATCAGGAAATCGGTGATGGCCTTTCGCTGCTCGTAAAGGCAGTCTAACATGTGTAGGGTTGAATTCCACCTTGTTGCAACGTCGCAGATCAGGCGATGCTGTGGAATTCCGTTCTGCCGCTGCAGCTCAATGAGGGTGTTCTTTGCGGTGTAGGAATGGCTGAAATGCATGCACAGTTTACGTGACATTTTAAGGATGTCTTGCAGTGGGATGGTGGATTTTAGGAACCGCTTGACAACCAGATTGAACACGTGAGCCATGCATGGCGCATGGCACAACCTTCCTTGACGCAGAGCAGACACCATGTTCTTTCCGTTGTCAGTCAACATGGTTCCGATTTTTAGTTTGCGCGGAGACAGCCATCTGTCGATTTCTCTGTTCATTACACTCAGCAGTTCCTCCCCTGTGTGACTACGTTCGCCAAGGCATACCAGGTGCAGCACAGCGTGACACCGTTGCGCCCTGCACATGTGATATGCCGGTCGGGTAATGGGACTTGGCACGGGGGTGGCGGCTGAGGACACGGCGGAAAAAGAGGTGGTAGAGGCGGACATGCTTGCTGGACCAAGGACGTGCAAACGTGGAGGCAAAAGCGTTGTGACCTGTCCAAGTTGCTGGTGCGGCTGTGCCGGCACCACGTTCACCCAGTGGGCCGTAAATGACATGTACTGTCCCTGACCGTAGTTACAGCTCCACACGTCGGCGCTGCCGTGCACTTTGGCAGAGACCGACATGCTCAAAGACTGGCCCACCATCTCTTCTACATGTGAATGCAGGGCTGGCACTGCCTTTTGGGCAAAGAAATGACGGCTTGGCACTCTCCACCGCGGCGCGGCACAAGCCATCATTTCTCGGAAAGGTGCTGAGTCCACCAGTTGGAAAGGGAGGGACTGCAGCACCAGCAACTTGGACAGGAGGACGTTCAGCTTTTGCACCGTCGGGTGCGTGCTCGCAAACTGTTGTCTCTTGGATACGGATTCCAAGAAAGACTGTTGACGGAATCCGAGAAGAGGAGTAGCAGGAGAAGGAGCATCTGAACGAGCGGAAGATGCCAACGAGCGACAACTCCCCTCAGCAGAGGTGTTGGAGCCTTGACTGGCTGATAGAGGGCGATTGACGACGTCGGGTGACGGAGCAAGTAACGGAGCGGGTGATGGAGCGGGGGCTGGGGCAGGCAGAACCGCCGTATGTTTATCACGGTTTTCCCAGGCCACCGAATGGTGACGCTGCATATGCTGACGCAACGCTGTAGTCCCAACATGGGCCCCCTGGCCACGCTTGCATTTCTGGCCACATAGTCGACATACGGCTACGTTTACTTCCTCGGGCGGCTTGAGGAAAAATTGCCACACCACCGAGTAGGAAACTTTGCCCCCGCTACTCTTCACTGGCTGACTGCTACTTCCTCCGTGCGCACCGGCACCACTACTGGCCGTGGTGGTAGGCTGCAGTGGAGCTGGTGCTCTACTCCGTGGACGTTTGGCTCCACTGACACTGATGCGACCCTGCTGCCTCCTGGGCAACCCACCGACTGTTTCGCTCGCTGCCAAGCTGGCACCCTCTTCTCCTGATGATGCGGAAGAAATTGCCTGATGACGACGAGGCAGCCAAGTGCGATCAACCTCCTCATCATCAAGTACGGTCTCCGCCTCACTACTAGCCCCCTCGGCTGCGTCTGGGTCAGGAGACAGACCTGTCTCTAGACCGGCTACCGAGCCACTCTCCTCGCCAGTACTTGTTCGCTTGGCTGCTGAAAAGGCCGATGTCTCCCCCCGTTCCTGACCGCCCTCTGTTAGCTCTTCCTCACTGTACAGTGGGGCTGAGCCCACAGCATGCGATACTTCGCTTGGTGAGGGAACAGCAAAGGACAGGGGCAGGTAGAGGACACGTGATTTCAGTGGGCTTGCTCCCGGGCCATGCCAACTAACGGTTGTGTCTGACGTACCCACCGACCGTTGGCTGTAGGTGTCAGAGGTGACCTGGGAAGAGGAAGACGACCGAGCCAACCAATCAATGACGGCAGGGTTGTCGGTGGAGACACGACCGCTGGATGACACCGGGAGCACTGGCCTCTGGCTGTGAATACTGCTGCCTCGACCCCTTCCTCTGCTGCCACGTCTGCTCGCTCCTAAAACATTGCCTCCTCTGCCACTCCTCTGCATGTTGTCTGACATACTATTTAATTCAACGATTAGGTGTCCCTGAGTAACAATTCTCTGGCACTCAGTAACAATTCTGTCTGTCCCTGAGTATGAATTCTGTGGCCCTGAGTAACAATTCTGTGTCTGTGCGAGTAACAATTCTGTGTCTGTGCGAGTAACAATTCTGTGTCTGTGCAAGTAACAATTTTGTGTCTGTGCGAGTAACAATTCTCTGGCACTCAGTAACAATTCTGTCTGTCCCTGAGTAACAATTCTCTGGCACTCAGTAACAATTCTGTCTGTCCCTGAGTAACAATTCTCTGGCACTCAGTAACAATTCTGTCTGTCCCTGAGTATGAATTCTGTGGCCCTGAGTAACAATTCTGTGTCTGTGCGAGTAACAATTCTGTGTCTGTGCAAGTAACAATTTTGTGTCTGTGCGAGTAACAATTCTCTGGCACTCAGTAACAATTCTGTCTGTCCCTGAGTAACAATTCTCTGGCACTCAGTAACAATTCTGTCTGTCCCTGAGTAACAATTCTCTGGCACTCAGTAACAATTCTGTCTGTCCCTGAGTATGAATTCTGTGGCCCTGAGTAACAATTCTGTGTCTGTGCGAGTAACAATTCTGTGTCTGTGCAAGTAACAATTTTGTGTCTGTGCGAGTAACAATTCTCTGGCACTCAGTAACAATTCTGTCTGTCCCTGAGTAACAATTCTCTGGCACTCAGTAACAATTCTGTCTGTCCCTGAGTAACAATTCTCTGGCACTCAGTAACAATTCTGTCTGTCCCTGAGTATGAATTCTGTGGCCCTGAGTAACAATTCTGTGTCTGTGCGAGTAACAATTCTGTGTCTGTGCAAGTAACAATTTTGTGTCTGTGCGAGTAACAATTCTCTGGCACTCAGTAACAATTCTGTCTGTCCCTGAGTAACAATTCTCTGGCACTCAGTAACAATTCTGTCTGTCCCTGAGTAACAGTTCTCTGGCACTCAGTAACAATTCTGTCTGTCCCTGAGTAACAATTCTCTGGCACTCAGTAACAATTCTGTCTGTCCCTGAGTATGAATTCTGTGGCCCTGAGTAACAATTCTGTGTCTGTGCGAGTAACAATTCTGTGTCTGTGCAAGTAACAATTTTGTGTCTGTGCGAGTAACAATTCTCTGGCACTCAGTAACAATTCTGTCTGTCCCTGAGTAACAATTCTCTGGCACTCAGTAACAATTCTGTCTGTCCCTGAGTAACAATTCTCTGGCACTCAGTAACAATTCTGTCTGTCCCTGAGTATGAATTCTGTGGCCCTGAGTAACAATTCTGTGTCTGTGCGAGTAACAATTCTGTGTCTGTGCAAGTAACAATTTTGTGTCTGTGCGAGTAACAATTCTCTGGCACTCAGTAACAATTCTGTCTGTCCCTGAGTAACAATTCTCTGGCACTCAGTAACAATTCTGTCTGTCCCTAAGTAACAATTCTCTGGCACTCAGTAACAATTCTGTCTGTCCCTGAGTATGAATTCTGTGGCCCTGAGTAACAATTCTGTGTCTGTGCGAGTAACAATTCTGTGTCTGTGCAAGTAACAATTTTGTGTCTGTGCGAGTAACAATTCTCTGGCACTCAGTAACAATTCTGTCTGTCCCTGAGTAACAATTCTCTGGCACTCAGTAACAATTCTGTCTGTCCCTGAGTATGAATTCTGTGGCCCTGAGTAACAATTCTGTGTCTGTGCGAGTAACAATTCTGTGTCTGTGCAAGTAACAATTTTGTGTCTGTGCGAGTAACAATTCTCTGGCACTCAGTAACAATTCTGTCTGTCCCTGAGTAACAATTCTCTGGCACTCAGTAACAATTCTGTCTGTCCCTAAGTAACAATTCTCTGGCACTCAGTAACAATTCTGTCTGTCCCTGAGTATGAATTCTGTGGCCCTGAGTAACAATTCTGTGTCTGTGCGAGTAACAATTCTGTGTCTGTGCAAGTAACAATTTTGTGTCTGTGCGAGTAACAATTCTCTGGCACTCAGTAACAATTCTGTCTGTCCCTGAGTAACAATTCTCTGGCACTCAGTAACAATTCTGTCTGTCCCTGAGTAACAATTCTCTGGCACTCAGTAACAATTCTGTCTGTCCCTGAGTATGAATTCTGTGGCCCTGAGTAACAATTCTGTGTCTGTGCGAGTAACAATTCTGTGTCTGTGCAAGTAACAATTTTGTGTCTGTGCGAGTAACAATTCTCTGGCACTCAGTAACAATTCTGTCTGTCCCTGAGTAACAATTCTCTGGCACTCAGTAACAATTCTGTCTGTCCCTGAGTAACAATTCTCTGGCACTCAGTAACAATTCTGTCTGTCCCTGAGTATGAATTCTGTGGCCCTGAGTAACAATTCTGTGTCTGTGCGAGTAACAATTCTGTGTCTGTGTAAGTAACAATTTTGTGTCTGTGCGAGTAACAATTCTCTGGCACTCAGTAACAATTCTGTCTGTCCCTGAGTAACAATTCTCTGGCACTCAGTAACAATTCTGTCTGTCCCTAAGTAACAATTCTCTGGCACTCAGTAACAATTCTGTCTGTCCCTGAGTATGAATTCTGTGGCCCTGAGTAACAATTCTGTGTCTGTGCGAGTAACAATTCTGTGTCTGTGCAAGTAACAATTTTGTGTCTGTGCGAGTAACAATTCTCTGGCACTCAGTAACAATTCTGTCTGTCCCTGAGTAACAATTCTCTGGCACTCAGTAACAATTCTGTCTGTCCCTGAGTAACAATTCTCTGGCACTCAGTAACAATTCTGTCTGTCCCTGAGTATGAATTCTGTGGCCCTGAGTAACAATTCTGTGTCTGTGCGAGTAACAATTCTGTGTCTGTGCAAGTAACAATTTTGTGTCTGTGCGAGTAACAATTCTCTGGCACTCAGTAACAATTCTGTCTGTCCCTGAGTAACAATTCTCTGGCACTCAGTAACAATTCTGTCTGTCCCTGAGTAACAATTCTCTGGCACTCAGTAACAATTCTGTCTGTCCCTGAGTAACAATTCTCTGGCACTCAGTAACAATTCTGTCTGTCCCTGAGTATGAATTCTGTGGCCCTGAGTAACAATTCTGTCTGTGCGAGTAACAATTCTGTGTCTGTGCAAGTAACAATTTTGTGTCTGTGCGAGTAACAATTCTCTGGCACTCAGTAACAATTCTGTCTGTCCCTGAGTAACAATTCTCTGGCACTCAGTAACAATTCTGTCTGTCCCTGAGTAACAATTCTCTGGCACTCAGTAACAATTCTGTCTGTCCCTGAGTAACAATTCTGTCTGTCCCTGAGTATGAATTCTGTGGCCCTGAGTAAGAATTCTCTGGCACTCAGTAACAATTCTGTCTGTCCCTGAGTAAAAATTCTGTGGCCCTAACTAGCGTTTCTTTGTCCCTAAATAACGATTCTGTGGCCCTCATTAACAAGTCTGTGTCCCTGAGTAATGGTTCTCTGTCCCTAAGTAACTTCTCTCTGTCCCCAATTCTCGTTTCTGTGGCCCTAACTCTGTCCCTGTCCCTAGTACAGAGCGGTCTGCCTCTGTTCAATGACTGCAGGCAAATGAAGATTTCCAAAATGGCCGCTATATATACCTCGACCATTACACAGTGCTGGCTGGCTGGCTGCTGATTGGCTGATGCGATCACATGTCGTTGAGGAATGCATTATGGGGCAGCGCGCCTTGTCTGCGCGCCTTCCCCGACATCCCCGCTCCGTCGCCGCACATGTCAGCCGCCATTTTCGGAAAAATTTCGATTCGCGCGTCCGAATTAGGCTGTTTTTCGGATTCGGCACGAATCGAAATTTTTCCGATATTCGACTCGAATTCCACTTCGGATACTTCGATTCGCTCATCTCTAAGTATAACGTTTATTGCTGACCGGCAGCTCTGTTGTTCCCCTGAAACATACCCGTACAGCGCACCCCCTGCTTCTTGTGTTGTGGTTGGACACAGCATGAGTTTGTCAGCAGGTTCCCCGCCAATGGTTTTGGCTGTAAATCTGCTGATGGCTGTGGCCAACCACAACACAGAGATCAGTGTGTTAGTAGACATACCATCCAGGTCTGACTGGTTCTGCTTCCTGATCCCACTTACCATTCAGAGCTGAGATTGGGAAGAAAAATCAATCTGAATAAAATCAGCACCCATAAACTTGGAGAGATACAGTTAACCCCTTAATTTCCCTCCTTATCACCCAGCCAGTGTCATTCGTACAGTGTCAGTGTACAGTATTATCATTGATCATTGTACTAGTGTCACTGGTGATGTCATGTAGTGTCAGTTAGCACCCCTCCCAGCCAGTGTTAGTTAGAGCCAGTCCCTGATTGCCCGCCACACTCACAGTTGCTGATCAACACCATTACTAGTCTATATCCTGGTCAACCTCAAAACTATACTAGTGTACCCAATACTATAGTGTCCTCAAAAATACAGTGTTGGCAGTGATCAGCCCCTTTCACTGCCAGCACTTGCGTTTAGCTCCCCCTTCCCCAACAAGTGCAGTGTCAGTATAATGTTCCTGATCACTTTCACCCAGGGGCGGACTGACCATTTGGAAACTCGGGCACTGCCCAAGGGCCCGGGGTCAGTAGGGGGCCCCATGAGATGCCCCTGGTACACTTTTTTGTTTTATCATAGGCTTTTTTGAGTTTGGACAAGGACACAGGAGCTCCATGATCCCCTATTGCCCGGGGGCCCCATGAGTTGTCAGTCTGCCCCTGCTCTCACCTCTTTTTTTTTAATTTAAATATTTATTTATTTTCCATATAATATACACATTTCTTCATCATTTTCATACACAAAAATCATTTTCCGAACCCTTAATTACTTTTCTTCCTATGATTTATTCCCTCTACCTCCCCGGAGCCTATCTAAAACCCCGCCCCCCACCTAAGGTACCCCCATTTCCCATTAATAGACCCTCCCACTCTGCCTACTTCTTTTAACTCTTTTCCTAAATAGAATATACAAGTTCTTCCTCCTCTTTCTCATTACTACTTCGTAGATCTCGCTACAAAATCTTCCCATTTTCTCCACTTTTTATAAAATAGCCCCATCTTGTCTTCTTGCGTATAATATAGTTTCTCCATCTTACATATCTGATTTGTTCTTTCTACCCAATCCTCCTCCCTCGGCATCTCTGGTCTATGCCAAAACCTAGGAATCAGACCTTTTGCCGCATTCAAGTAATGCCATACACCAGAGTCTTTATATCTATTTACTGGTAGATCTGTACTATGTAGTAGACACACCTCTGGGTTCAATCCTATTTTTATCCCGGTGATTATCTCAATTAATTGAACTATTTTCTCCCAGAAGGCTTGTATCATTGGGCACTCCCACCATAAATGATATAAGGTACCTATTCTTCCACATCCCCTCCAGCACTCTTGGGCATTTTCCCCATTCATCCTGTGTTCCACATTCGGTGTAATGTGCCATCTCGTTAATGAGTTGTCAGTCTGCCCCTGCTCTCACCTCTTGATACATTGTCAGTGAAACTGCAGTGTTAGTAAGATCAGGCCAGGTACCTGCTGGAACTTGCAGTTAATTTTATTTCTAATGCGCAAAAAGTCCCTGATTGCTAGCCAGGAGTTCTTTTTCCCATATTCACTCTAAGTGCCTGTAAAGTTAGTGTCCAAAATGTCTACAAAAAGAGACACTAGTGTGAAGGCGTACAGGATTCTGAGCATGTGAGATAAAAGTGAAGAATCTGCCTCAAAATATGAACCTGTGAAAAGAAGCGGCATCCTGACAGGTAGCTCATACGATGGAGAAGACATTTCTGCTAAATAGTCTGGTCATTTAGGGGGTAAAACCTTCCGGAGGTCAAGTGGTTAAAAGAAAGTTTAGTAATGTAAAATAACAAACATTTATACTCACCTAGGTGGGTCCGATGCTGCATCTGTCCCCACCTCTAAGACAGAAAAATAAACGATCAAAGACCTCTGACTGCTCAGTTCCCAGTCTTCGCTGAACAGATAGCTGGTGACTGTCAGTCACCAGCTCTCTGTTCTGCCCCTCCAGCACTCACTGGAGTGCTGGGCTGTGGAGGGGACAGGATTAGCTGGCTCAGGCTGTGAGTGGTGTGCTGAGAGGCTAAGCCAGTAGCTGGTCCAGGCATCTGGGTGGATCCCAACATTAAAGTCAGGATCTCTTCAAAGCTCATACTGTCCTGGCATTTTAGGGCCTCTGAAAATGTGATAGGCAGTCAGTAAATCCAATGAGTAATTAACGCCCTTTGAAAGGCTGAAGGTGGATTCTGGGCCCCTGTATGTTGTTAGGATGTAAAAAAGTCTCTCACACGTGGTATCCTCGTAATAGCAGAATGTGTTTTGGGGTGCAATTCCATATATACCCATGGTATGATGCAAGAAAAGTGATAACTTTGTGTAAAAAAAACCAAACTTTTTTTTGTCATTTTCCAAAAACATGGCAAAAAATAAAGTCTTCCATGGACTCAACATGCCTCTCACAAATACCTTGTTGTATCTGTAAGCAGGTTGGAATTCTGAGTGGTGAGGCAGATTCTGCCCCTACCAAGAAGGGGAGGGTTAACTAGTTTACATCATTTTTCTCTAGCTCTGCCTCTCTCTCTCTCTTGGCTGCAAATAAAAGGGGAGAAGGACTCTGCACTCATACTCAGTCTACATGGGAGAGAGCACAGACAAGTTCCAGCATGTAGTCTCCAGCCACTACACAGAGCTATTGTAGTTGCTGCTGCCAGGGGAGTCCAGAGAGCCACAAGAGAGAGAAACCTAGGAGTTCCAGCATAACTGTGGGTTGTGAGACCCGTAAGGGATGGAGATGGATGAAGAGATCTGTAGGAGTAGGGGCTGGTCACTACTCATGGCCTGCAACAGAGACTTTTAACTTGGGGTTTGCCCTGAAGACACCAGTGCTGGAGAAATGCCTTTGAAGGACTGTAATTGCTGGACTGCATCTTAGCAGGAACCTGTAGTTATAGTTGGGGAATTAGGAATGGATCATGCCTTGTCTACTTGCTGGAATGTGAACTGTTTGTTTACACTTTTCATGAGTAAACTATCGAAACCTGCCTGGTCTGATGTTACTAAAGAGATGTATCGTATGTAATCGGCAAAGTTACAGTTAACCAGCGGATCTTAACACATTGGGCCATGAAGACATCAGTATGAAATAGAGTAGAGTAGAAGACACGAGTAGTTGCTAAGAGTAACGGCATCGAATCGGCAGCCTGTCTGTAGCGTGTACTTGTTATAGGTGGCCTGGCGTCTAGAAGCGAGGGAGATTTTGTTGGCACCAGGGGCGGACTGACAACTCATGGGGCCCCCGGGCAATAGGGGATCATGGGGCCCCTGTGTCCTTGCCCAAACTTAAAAAAGCCTATGAAAAAGGTACCAGGGGCATCTCATGGGGCCCCTACTGACCCCGGGCCCTCGGGCAGTGCCCGAGTTTCCAAATGGTCAGTCCGCCCCTGGTTGGCACACCTTACGCCAGTGGTCTGTCCCCCATGTCTGCAAGAGAGGATTGCACCGCAAAGGATTCCCATCCTGTACAGAGGTACGGAAGGTTCGGGAGGTTAATTTAAGTGCAGAGTGCACAGCAGGGCTAGGGATTGTAGTAGAAGATGCTGGACAGGTGGTTGTGGACATTGGCTCAATGTGTCCCTCCAAAATGCAAATTAATTTAGAAGTGTAACTAAAAAAAACTTTGTATATAAGCTTGAATAAATTAATATCAATATATCAAATAAATTGACAGATTGATAGATTAATCCCTTAATAGCCTACATCACGGCGCCAAACTGACGTGATATAATAAGAATCAAATTCCTATTCTTCAAATATGTGATTAGAGCTGCTATTTTAAACAAATAAAACAGTATATAAATAAATGGAAATACCATAAACAGCGCTCTCAAAACTATATATGCCCTTAAATTATATATAAATAAAATAAATAAATAAATCAATATATGAATAAATAAAAAGTGCCACCAAAAAAAAATTAATATGTGCCAAAAATGTGAAACATCAAAAATTATAAGTCCATAATAAAGTGTAGTCCATATATAATTTTCTTTAGACAATAAATATTTGCCTCAACTGTGAATTCCTTTGTGCTCAACACCCCATCAAAGTGCTAACTCACCAGATGCTGGTGTTTAATCAGCATTTCAGTCAAATATCAGTAGATGTGAAAGATTCATCAAAACACCGATCAGTCCAGAAAATATTCATTCATCAGATGATTGATCCATTTGGACTCCATTAAGGTAAGTATAATCCAATTCCATATGTAGGTAAATAAAGAACTATAAAACATGATCACATATTCATTTTCTGAATCAGTGTTTTGATGACTCCAGTGGCAACCTGTGAAGCTCTGGTGAACTCCTGGTTTACCCTGAGGAAGTCACGTGATTAGCGTGACGCAACGCGTCGGTACGCGAGGAGGATTCTGGGAGCGCGGTGACGTCATTTCCGGCGTGGCGGCCATATTTGAAACCCCTATATCTAATACCCATTCAAGGCAGGCATAGCAGGAGGTATAGGAGCCATATGAAAATATGAAAGATGAATAATCATGTGAGTGGATATCTCTGTATACAGTGTATATAATAAATTGCGGTTTTACACTATGAGAGTCTTCTGTTTATACATGAACCGGAGAGGAAGCTGGCGATAGAGTATACATCGCTGGGGAGGATCCTGTGATACACCTGAGTGGTGTCTGTTTCCAAAAGCGAGCTGACCCTGTAGGGTCTATGTAAGGAGGTGAGGGGCCATTGCAGCTATTTTTGGATACACACAGTGTGGACACTTGATATCACCTGCATGAAGATTGTGTATTGGACACACTATATATATATATTGACATGTTCACAATGAGTGGAGATTTGCATTAGAGTGTATTGTGATATATTGTTTGCTTTGGTCACTTGGTCACTTTGATTACTCCCATAGGGCAGTGGTGGGCAACCTTTTTTTTCAACTGAGCCAAATCTCGCCAAAACCACGATTGAAATTTATTTTGAGAGCCACATTTTTAAAACTGAAAATACATAGGATGGTACACTGTTTTTAGTTTCAATAAGTTTTTATAGTAATTCATCCCCCATAGTAATTCATCCCCCATATAGTAATTCATCCCCCCTATAGTAATTCATCCCCCATAGTAATTCATCCCCCATATAGTAATTCATCCCCCATATAGTAATTCATCCCCCATATAGTAATTCATCCCCCATAGTAATTCATCCCCCATATAGTAATTCATCCCCCATATAGTAATTCACCCCCCATATAGTAATTCATCCCCCATATTAATTCATCCCCCATAGTAATTCATCCCCCATAGTAATTCATCCCCCATATAGTAATTCATCCCCCATAGTAATTCATCCCCCATATAGTAATTCATCCCCCATAGTAATTCATCCCCCATATAGTAATTCATCCCCCATATAGTAATTCATCCCCCATAGTAATTCATCCCCCATATAGTAATTCATCCCCCCATATAGTAATTCATCCCCCATAGTAATTCATCCCCCATAGTAATTCATCCCCCATATAGTAATTCATCCCCCATATAGTAATTCATCCCCCCTATAGTAATTCATCCCCCATAGTAATTCATCCCCCATATAGTAATTCATCCCCCCTATAGTAATTCATCCCCCCTATAGTAATTCATCCCCCCTATAGTAATTCATCCCCCATATAGTAATTCATCCTCCATATTAATTCATCCCTCATATAGTAGTAGTAGTAAATAAGTAGTAAGCCAAGTCCCCCCTGTGTCAATTCACTTACCTTTGCTCCGCGCGTTCCTCTAGCCGTGTTCCCGCGCCGTTCCGATCTTCAGGGCGGACTGTGAGAGGAGTCTAGCTCCTCTCACGTTCGTCACGCTGCCCCGCCTACACACATCCTGACAGCCAATCACTGCTATCAGGATGTGAGTGGCAGCAAGACTGGCCAATCATTGCATTTGAGCGCGCTGCCCTGGCTGTTTTTTTTTTGGATCACGCTGCAGAGTCCCTGCCGCCCGAGAGGAGGGTGGGGAGCGGGCGCCCGGCACACAAGAGCCGCATTAAAGCGTGTAAAGAGCCGCATGTGGCTCGCGAGCCGCGGCTTGCCGACCACTGCCATAGGGAATACATGTATTGCACTTTATTGAATATATTTGATCACTTGGTCACTTTGATCATTCCCGGAGGGAATACACGTGTTACACTTTATTCAATTAATACTGTATTTGCACGGTTGCACTTTTATATGATATATATTTATTTTGTATTTATTTATATATATATATATTTACTTTAGATTTATGGTTTAGCGCTGCACTATTTATTTATTCAATAACTGCAAAGATTTCTCTGATTAGGTGAAGTGGAGAGGTGGGGCAATGATGTCATGGTCTTCCAATCAGAGAACTCTTTTCATTCATCTCTTAGATTGTAAGCTCCCAGGATCAGGGCCCTCCTTTCCCTCTTGTATTGTTGCTGTATTGTCTCCCGTTATATTGTAAAGCGCTGAGCAAACTGTCAGAGCAGATGCCGCAGGCTGTCACCCTTCTCCATCAACCCGGCTCCTCATAGAGTGCCCTATAGTATGGAACTTTCTCCCAATCTACCCAGCCACCACCCAGGAGGATATAAGAGCTGTGACTTGATGTCTATGTGATGAGCTGTCCTGCATACGATTATGATTTTTAACAAATTCCCTAGTAAAAGGTTTCATTGCACTTTGGTCTTTGTTTATGATGTTTCCACCTTGTCTGGTTCCCAGCTGGTACTGACCCCAACTATAGGGAAACCGTAACCCTTTGTGACTGAACTGTGTGTTTTTACAAAAAAACAGTGGACTGGACTCTAGCAGGTTCTATATTTCTCAACAAGCGCAGTCGCTATTTGGTATATACTGTTTTCTCAATATTTAACCACTTGCCGTCCGCCTGCTGTTTATAAATGGCAGGACGGAGGCACTCCAGGGGCGGGTTGCCGTTCATAAATGGCACCCACCATTTCTAGCTGTGCGCGCTCCCTGGGAGCATGCAGCACCGCGATCCGGTGCCCGCTGTGTCCTCCGGACACAGTGAAACACCGATCATCGGACGGGACCTCTGTACGAGGTCCCGATCATGTGATCACTGATAGGCCAATCAGTAATCACATGCAGAGTAGTAAGCAAGATGTCACTTGTGACATCATTAATTACTACATGTGAAATCTGTGAATGATCACAGAGGTACTTCACAACAGCCTTGTACCATGTGACAAGCTGTGACCAATCACAGCTCACTCAGTTTTTTTCAATGGCTGCAAGAATGCAGACAGAGAGAAAGAGAAATGATTGCTTTTACATCCTATATGGGTGTAAAAGCAATCACTGTAAAAAAAAAAAATATCTTCATCACCCCCCACTGTGGTGACCCTCACTGCTAGGGTGACAGTATGTAGAAAAAAAACAAAAAAAACCAAATAATAATATAAAAAAAATAAAATAAAAATGTAAAACAAATGTTTAAAAATTATTATTTTTGGTTATAAACTAATTTGGCTTATTTTGTTTTTTACCAAAAAGATAACTGAATACATTTCGGCCAAGATTTATGATGAAAGAATATTTATTTGCAAAATTTTATAAGAAAAACACTTTTTTTCAAAATTTTTGGACATTTTCATTTACATAGCAAAAAAAATAAAAATCCCAGCGGTGAATAAATACCACTAAAATAAAGCTTTATCTGTCTCCAAAAAATGTTAAAAAATTCATATGGGTACAGTGTTGCATGACCGCGCAATTGTCATTCAAAGTGTGATTGCGCTGAAAGCTGAAAATTGCCCTGGACAGGAAGGGGGTGAAAGTGTCCGGACTGGAAGGGGGGGGGGGAAAGTGTCCGGACTGGAAGGGGGTGAAAGTGTCCGGACTGGAAGGGGGGAGGGAAGTGTCCGGACTGGAAGGGGGGAAAGTGTCCTCACTGGAAGGGGGGAAAGTGTCCGGACTGGAAGGGGGGAAAGTGTCCGGACAGGAAGTGGTTAAAAAGCCATCTGGACTGAAGGATTAGGGAGGTGTCTTTTAGGACTTGCACTTCTATCTCCTTTATGGAGGCTGAAGAATGCAGCAGACGAGTAGTGCACACTGCACAGACGTGAGCAAGACATGCATTCTATTATGAAATCTGCTCCTTTGTCTCATGGGTGGGGTCATACTACTCCCTCCTACCTCCATCAGCCTATGAAAATACATCTATGGCCTGATTGACAGTGGACTGTGATGTCATATTGGGATGTGGCTTTGGTTGAGACCTCACCTTCACCCAACCTAGGTAACATATTAGCCCTTTTTCTTCTATTTTTAGAGGATATTTTGTACTGTTTACACTTGTGAGCCTCTTTGTCTCCTTACTTCCACTATATTACTTCCTCTATGGGTATCTTTATTCTATAATTACTCTATAATTCTATAATTATTGTTAGTTTTTCTGTGGCTGCTTCTTTACATACCCAACATAGACTTTCAGCTTTTACTTCCTCCTTCTATTCTTGGGTTTAAAGTCTGATACTGAAGTATTTTACTTTACCTATTATATCATTTTATATATGTTTCAATTTATTTTTATTTTGGCAGCAAAGAGGTGTCATGATTGTGTAAGAATTTAAGGACATTCCCAGTTCTTGTGAAAAGGTAAGCTGATCCCAAAGGGAATATCTCCCTGGTTTTTTTTTTAGTTGTATTTAGTTTTTACCTGGTATAGCCTTCCATTTATGCTATTATATGTACACTGAGGTTGTTTTGTGTTTCTCTTGATTTGCTCTGTTACCTATTATTAAGCAGACGTTAAAAAATCAGAGCATGTACGTTTAGAGAATTAACCTCTTGCTGCCCATGTAACACATATGTGGGGTGGCAAGGAGGGTGGGTTTTAATGCCCACATGCCGCACATAGGTGTCCGTGGGTGGCAGAGCTTTCTGTGCTGAAAGCATGTTCATTGACCGAGATGTCAAAAACATCACTAGGTCTCTACCAATGATCGGGAATTTGGCGGGACCGGCTCCCAATCATGTAACCACTGTGACAGCCAATCACAATGCAAGTGTACAATCCAAACGCACGCATTCCTGCATTAAAAATGGTGGTGTGTATAAGTGGGCGCTGCAGCGACCGTCGGCTGGAACCGAACAGAATCAGCGAGGGAGTATGTTACCAGCACACCGAGGATCACCAATATGGGGCCAAAAGTTTTAATGAACGATCACATAGTTACAGCAAGGCAACGTTTCGGAGTCTCACAGGACCCCATGCATGATGTCACATGCCTGATGAAGGGGTCCTGTGAGAACGTTGCCTTGCTGTAACTATGTGATCCTTCATTAAAAGTTTTGGACCCATTTTGGTGATCCTCGGTGTGCTGGTAACATACTCCCTAGCCAATCACAATGGTCACATGATTGGATCGTCCTTCCTGCCTCTGGGTGCAAAGGGATGCCAGGGCTGGGCAGGAAGAGGTTATTAAAAAGTAGAGCAAAATTGTATAAAAAGGTAAAACTATAAATTTAGGCACAAAAAAAAGTAAATTAAAAAAAATTACATATCTATCTATCTATCTATCTATCTATCTATCTATCTATCTATCTATCTATCTATTATCTATCTATCCATCTATTATCTATCTATCTATCTATCTATCTATCTATCTATCTATCTATCTATCTATTATCTATCTATCCATCTATTATCTATTATCTATCTATCTATCTATCTATCTATCAATCCATCTATTACACTGTTCAACAAATTTTTATTTTTTGCCAGTTTTGGAAACAAAAGGATCCATTTCTTAATGAATTTCACATTCTGAGTTCAAATATTTGTCAATTGGCTCTAGTTTTTCTGTAAACGGAAAGTTTTCTACTATAGGCGTAATGACTACATAATGCACAATAATTATATAGATAGATGTCTTTCCACAAATATAAAGCAAGTGATATTGACTACATAACAAAGCCTAAATGGCATAATATATTGCATAGGATTACCAAGAAAAATTATAGCCATAAGCTAAGTTGAATCATTTTAATACTTAGGATTCTCACTAGTTTTGTCTTCAGTTTGTGTCGGTTTTGCTTCTCTTGGCTTTTCTCTTGTATTCGAGGAAAGGGCTATCTCTTACAACTGCACGTGACTACACGCTTCAGGTTCTTCCTCACTTGACTCAACCACGAAGGATTCTGGTGCTTTAGGAATTGGTAGCCCCTCTCCATGAGGAACTGGACGTATTGCCGATGGAATATTTGGATAGTGCACAGATAACGTTTTCTTCTTATTTAGCCCTTTTACAATTGGAGGCACCATACAAAAGTAACAATTACTAACATGATCTGTTGGCTCTCTCCAAATCATTGGCACAGCGAAAGGCATAGATGCCTTTTTTCCATTCAACCATTGCTCCAGTGCCGTCCCACAAGAATTGCAGCATATATGTGGTGCCCAGCTCTTGTCCTGGTCTCCTATCTTGCAGCCAAAATACAAGTTGTAGGCTTTCTTAATCATTCCTGTTATCCTCCTTTTTTGTGAGATAAAAGTTATTTCACCGCAGATATAGCAGAAATTATCTGCTTTATTCACACAAGTTCGAGGCATTACTGAGTAGCCTATATAAGCATAAAACAAAATGTAAAGACGAACTCCAATCAGCTACAGATACTGCAGCTTTTATGCAGTGAAGTGATGCAATTAAAGGCTAATATTGCATCATCTCAGTATACATGACATTTTCTATTGGTCACCAGTATCAATTGCGCAATATGCAGCTGAAGTTGCATCATAATTTTGAACGGCTTACGTCATTAGATGGGTGAATATATCATGGAAACTAGAGCCAATCAACATTTTTTAGGGTCATTTTCGTTTTCAGCACCCCAAAATTATGTAAGATTAGCTAATTTTATGCCCAAAACTTTTTACCTGTTGAACAGTGTTATCTATCTATCTATCTATCTATCTATCTATCTATCTATCTATCTATCTATCTATTTATCTATCTATCTATTATCTATCTATCTATCTATCTATCTATCTATCTATCTATCTTCTATCTATCTATCTATTATCTATCTATCTATCTATCTATCTATCTATCTATCTATCTATCTATCTATCTATCTACTGTATCTATCTATCTATCTATCTATCTATCTATCTATCTATCTATCTATCTATCTATCTATCTATCTATCTACTGTATCTATCTATCTATCTATCTATTATCTATCTATCTATTATCTATCTACTGTATTCAGAGGCATTCATGAGATAATGGTGCCTGATGGCCAACTTCTTCTGCTGTAGCGAGCATTCTCTGTTGGTAAATGGATGTTCACTTTCTCATAAAAATGTGCAAAGACCATAATATCTTACTGCATGCATTCCAAATAATGATGTAGAAATACTGATTACAGTATAAGCGGTGGTAAAAAAAATTACCAAATTACCACTTCCAAAAAATAAAACGTATATTTTATTATAAACAGTTGCTATAAAGTTCCCTATAAGTGCAAATGAAAGTGTTCTAAAAGACGAACAATATATCTTTTGTATAATTTATTTATTTATTTTGCTAAGAAATCTGTATAAGTGCAAGTACTAGTGTCCAAATATCCAATAACAGATATTCTTCATTATTTTTAATAATATATATATATATATGTGTGTGTGTATATTTTATTTTTTTGCTGCAAAACACCCTTGTAAGTGCAAGCACTAGTGTCCCGAAAAACCCAATAATACACATTCTTTATTTTACTTTTAATGATTTTATTAGTAAAAATAAAAATTTCAAAGTTGAAATGTTAGTATGCAAATAAAAAAAGACGTACAATAAAAAATATTTTACATAATTCCCTATAACTTTTTTTGGCTGAAAAAAAAAATCCTTGTAAGTGCAAGTGCCAGTGTCCAAAAAAGACCAACAACAAATATTTAAGTTTAATTAAACTGTTTAGTGCAGCAATGGGCAAACTACGGCCCGCGGGCCGTATACGGCCTGGCGGACCTTTTAATCCGGCCCACGGAGCGTGATACTGTCAGGATGGCTGTCAGGATGTGTGTAGGCGGGGCAGCGTGACGAACGTGAGAGGAGCTAGGCTCCTCTCACAGTCCGCCCTGAAGACCGGTGTAGCATGAAAATCTGTCTCCTATGAGGATCTGTCCCCCTCGACGTATCTGCGCATGTGCCAGAGATCGCCGATCGGCTGCTAATGCCTGAAACTGGCACATGCGCAGATACGTCGAGGGGGACAGATCCTCATAGGAGACAGATTTTCATGCTACACCGGAACGGCGCGGGAACACGGCGAGAGGAACGCGCGGAGCAAAGGTAAGTGAATTGACACATGGGGGACTTGGGGACTTAATATGGGGGATGAATTAATATGGGGAATGAATTACTATAGGGGGGATGAATTACTATATGGGGGATGAATTACTATATGGGGGATGAATTACTATAGGGGGGATTAATTACTATATGGGGGATGAATTACTATGGGGGATTAATTACTATATGGGGGATGAATTACTATATGGGGGATGAATTACTATATGGGGGATGAATTACTATGGGGGATGAATTACTATGGGGGATGAATTACTATATGGGGGATGAATTACTATGGGGGATGAATTACTATGGGGGATGAATTACTATATGGGGGATGAATTACTATATGGGGGATGAATTACTATGGGGGATGAATTACTATATGGGGGATGAATTACTATGGGGGATGAATTACTATATGGGGGATGAATTACTATGGGGGATGAATTACTATATGGGGGATGAATTACTATACTTACTATGGATGACACATACACATCATTCATCTACTCTTGGTCCGGCCCCCGGGTCCAATATATGAACCCATTGCGGCCCTCAAGTCAAAAAGTTTGCCCACCCCTGGTTTAGTGTGTTGTGCAAAACCTCTGTATGCAAGCAAATTAATCTGTGCTCATATCTGCCACCATTTGTGCCCTCAATAAACTCGCCAGAGGTGTTGACACCTTACATAACATTGCTTTATCTATATCATCCAAAATATATACCCAAGTGGAGGGAGATATTTCCATTCAATTCAGTATCCCACTCTTCCTCTTATTCTCAAATGTTTTTTAATAACAGTTAACCAGAAGAAGATACATAAAAACCTGTATTTTTTTTAGCTATTTTTATTGACAATAAAAATGTCCAATACAAAATATTCAACATTATTCCCTATAACTGTTTTCAGCTAAAAAAAAATAAATCCTTGTAAGTGTCAGTGTCAGTGTCCCAAAAAGTCCAACAACAAATATTGAACTGTTTAGTGTGCTGTGCAAAACTTCTGTATGCAAGCTAATTGATCTGTGCTCATATCTGCCACCATTTTCACCCTCAATAAACTCACCAAACTCAGTTAACCCTTTGAGGACCGAGGGACGTATTTGTCCCATGTTTTTAATTGCGTGTATCATCTGATTAAGAACTTAAAACTCTTCTTTTTTTTTTTGGTTTGAGTCAAAATATTAGTTCTTATCAACAAACAACAAATGGATCTAGCTTTTTGCCAATTATTTCATGAAATGTCTTAGTTACAGAAACTGAAGTGTACGAACTTTAAAAACAAACAAATTGATTCTTTTGGCGTTCCAAAATCTTACGGTCCTCAAAGGGTTAACCAGAAGAAGAGACATAAAAACCTGTATTGTTTAGCTATTTTTATCAAAAATAAAAATAAAAAATCAGGTTCAAATTTAAAGGGGCTTGCAAAGCATTGCAGAGCTCATGCTGGATATAACCAGAGACAGGCACTAACATGCATGATGATGCCATATTCACATTCTTAAAATGTTTTTAAAATGGAGATAAGGCTAAATGAAGTTTTTTTTTTAAGAAATGGTCCTAAAATATGTAAATTCATTAACATTACTAAAATTACAAAATCAAATGTTTTCTATAGTATTTTTTAAAAAAAATCAGTAATAAACTGATTCAAAGTAGATAGAATCATTCAGAAAGCTAAAAAACCCCAGCAAGATAAGGCTTCCTATTTAAAAAAAAAAAAGTGACAGATATTTTCAGCCAAGTCAGTGAGATTTGAAATTCACAGTCACATCAGTGAAAGCCATTTCTCAAAATGTAGTAAATGAATAAAATGCCATAAAATCATCAGATGCAGGCTTCACTTGTTGTCAGCTGAACTCACTATTTATGTCCGCCCAGAGCCAAGCCCCTTACATGTTACAAACATCCTTCAGGAATTGATCGTATAGTGTTCCAATAGTGTATTAATTGCAATTTATTTACTATTTGAAAAAATGGGGGGTGCGCTGTCCCTTAAAAATTCCAAAGTGCAACTGTGCCTACAATATATCTATATCAAACCATATGTTTATAGATGAAACTGATAAGGTGAGCCCAATATATGCAAAAACACACACACACATATATATATATATATAAAGATAAAATGACAAACAAGGTTGTACCGAAACAACATACTCATCTTTCAAAATAAAAAATACACATACTCAACTTTCAAAATAAAAAATACACTTACTCAACTTTCAAAATAAAAAATACCCATACTGAACTTTCAAAATAAAAAATACACATACTGAACTTTCAAAATAAAAAATACCCATACTCATCTTTCAAAATAAAAAATACACATACTCAACTTTCAAAATAAAAAATACACTTACTCAACTTTCAAAATAAAAAATACACATACTGAACTTTCAAAATAAAAAAATAACCATACTCATCTTTCAAAATAAAAAATACACATACTGAACTTTCAAAATAAAAAATACCCATACTCATCTTTCAAAATAAAAAAAATACCCATACTCATCTTTCAAAATAAAAAATACCCATACTCATCTTTCAAAATAAAAAAAAAAAATACCCATACTAAACTTTTAAAAAAAAAAAAATACCCATACTAAACTTTAAAAAATAAAAAATACACATACTAAACTTTCAAAATAAAAAATAACCATACTCATCTTTCAAAATAAAAAATACCCATACACATCTTTCAAAATAAAAAATACACATACTCATCTTTCAAAATAAAAAATACACATACTCAACTTTCAAAATAAAAAATAACCATACTCATCTTTCAAAATAAAAAATAACCATACTCATCTTTCAAAATAAAAAATACACATACTCATCTTTCAAAATAAAAAATACACATACTCAACTTTCAAAATAAAAAATACACATACTCAACTTTCAAAATAAAAAATACCCATACTAAACTTTCAAAATAAAAAAATAACCATACTCATCTTTCAAAATAAAAAAATAACCATACTCATCTTTCAAAATAAAAAATACACATACTGAACTTTCAAAATAAAAAATACCCATACTCATCTTTCAAAATAAAAAATACACATACTGAACTTTCAAAATAAAAAATACCCATACTCAACTTTCAAAATAAAAAATACACATACTGAACTTTCAAAATAAAAAATACCCATACTCATCTTTCAAAATAAAAAAAATACCCATACTAAACTTTCAAAATAAAAAATACCCATACTCAACTTTCAAAATAAAAAATACCCATACTAAACTTTCAAAATAAAAAAATAACCATACTCATCTTTCAAAATAAAAAATACCCATACTCATCTTTCAAAATAAAAAAAAAAAATACCCATACTAAACTTTAAAAAAAAAAAATACCCATACTAAACTTTAAAAAATAAAAAATACACATACTAAACTTTCAAAATAAAAAATAACCATACTCATCTTTCAAAATAAAAAATACCCATACTCATCTTTCAAAATAAAAAATACCCATACTCATCTTTCAAAATAAAAAACAAACATAGAAGAGAGTATATCCGTACAGATGGACAAATGTGTATATGGACACTAATAAGCTAGATGCTTAAATATGCCAAATACACGCAAACCTAAAAGGTGTATGTGATATAACCCAGTACTCCACTCTCCAAATAGAAAAAAAAACACAAAAACATTAAAAGAGTGTATCTGCATACAGATGGACAATGTATATATGGACAATTATAAATAAACAAGCATAAATACAAATATAATATTCAATATTGCAAACAAAGATAAAGATGAATAAAGCAACCAAATGTGCAAAATATGTGTACAGAAGAATAAGTATCCTGGTGGACGGTACAAAATCAAGATGGAAAATCCCAAAGGAAAAGACGACACACTTCAAAGTGTAAGACGGAGAGCATTCAGTGCTGCAGGAATAGAGGGGGCCAGGAAATCCCACCACCCACACGTAAGGTGAGCTCCTTACCGGAGACACCGATCCCACATAGAGATCATGAAGCGCCTTTGCTGTCCCACGGCACAAAATATTCAGACACGCCCCTCCATCTGGATCCGGTGTAAGAGTGCTCAGCACCGAGGAGTTAAAAACAAGAAGGGACCACCGTAGTGCAGGATGGTAAAACCGAGGGCTTTATAAGTAATATGGCAATATACGTATAATAAGAAGACAATCATAAGCACATAACAAATGATGAGCATCACCGGATTCCGCCAGCGTGCATAATAATGTCACATGTTTGGCCCTGCCCTAACGCGTTTCACTGTAAGCGGTATCTTCAGAGGATAGAGACATAACACAGGACGTCCATTGCTCTCTTAACCGCCCGCCATATAAGATAATGACGGGAGGGTGGCAGTTCTCTCGTTCTGGGACCTTTCAGGTCTCTCACACTGGGAATGACAATCACACTGTATCCATATCACATTTTAATCATTTTTTCTTTTGGTGGTATTTAATTACCATGGTTTTCCTTTTTTTATTTTCATCTCAATCCAGCAAAGAGACAGCCCGTCCAGCAAAGAGACAGCCCAGGGATGTCTCTTTGCTGGACGAGCTGTCTCTTTGCTGGACTGGGCTTTCTCTTTGCCCAGTTGGGTCCAGCAAAGAGACATCCCAATCCAGCAAAGAGACAGCCCAGTCCAAGAAGGGACATCCCCATCCAACAAAAAGACATCCCTGTCCAGCAAAGAGACATCCCAATCCAGCAAAGAGACAGTCCAGTCCAAGAAGGGACATCCCCATCCAGCATAGAGACATACCGTCTTTGCTATATGGGGATGTCTCTTTGCTAGATTGGGCCAGCTCTTTGAATATATAGGGGGGCATTGTGATTAGATCTCTAGGGGCTCCGTAATCTAAAGGGGCACTGTGATATAAAGGGGACTGCGCTGTAAAGGGCCACTATAATAAATACAGTGCCCCCTTATAGTGCAGTCCCCTTTATATCACAGTGCCCTCTTATATTACAGTGCGGAGGACCGACTTCATGAATATTCCGTCACCCCGTGAATGCCCTTGGATCGCCCCCCCCCCGGAAATTGGCTGCTCAGTCTAAAATGCCTGAGCCTATTTTTTGCCCCAGTCTGGGCCTGGTAGATGCTATAACTTTCAGGTAAACCAATGAAAAATTTTTTTTACTGGACATGTTTTATATCAAAATTGTCGGTCTTTTTTTTATAGCGCAATAAATAAAAAATGCACAGGTGATCAAATACCACAGAAAGAAAGCTCTATTCATGGGAAAAAGTACGTAAATTGAATTTGGGTGCAGCGTTGCATGACTGCTCAATTATCAAAGTAACGCAGCGCCGTATTGCGAAAAATGGCCTGGTCAGGAAGGGGGGAAATCCTCTGGAGGGTGAGGGGTTAAAGTGGAGCTCCACCCAAAAGACAAAGTTCCACTTTAAGGCTTCATCCCCTGCTCCCCGTTCAGGATTGGCACCTGTCAGGAGCGGGGGGGGGGGGGGGTTGGTGGACCCTGCATTCACTACATCCGCTCTCCCTGGACCCCGCATTCACTATATTCTCTCTCCCCGGACCCTGCATTCACTATATCCTCTCTCCCCGGACCCTGCATTCACTATATCCGCTCTCCCCGGACCCTGCATTCACTATATCCGCTCTCCCCGGACCCTGCATTCACTATATCCTCTCTCCCCGGACCCCGCATTCACTATATCCGCTCTCCCCGGACCCCGCATTCACTATATCCGCTCTCCCCGGATCCTGCATTCACTATATCCGGTCTCCCCAGACCCTGCATTCACTATATCCACTCTCCCCGGACCCTGCATTCACTATATCCACTCTCCCTGGACCCTGCATTTACTATATCCTCTCTCCCTGGACCCTGCATTCACTATATCCACTCTCCCTGGACCGTGCATTCACTATATCCGCTCTCCCCGGACCCCGCATTCACTATATCCGCTCTCCCCAGACCCTGCATTCACTATATCCGCTCTCCCCGGACCCCGCATTCACTATATCCGCTCTCCCTGGACCCCGCATTCACTATATCTGGTCTCCCCGGACCCCGCATTCACTATATCTGGTCTCCCACAGTACACAGAACATGAAAATACAATTGTTTTAGTAAATATAAACTGCTAAATCCCTTTTCTCATCAGCAGTTAGAGCAGTCTTGTGACTCCTATCAGTCTCCAGCAGAGCACTGGTTAATCTTGTAGGAGGAGTTTTCATTCTGCTGTAGGAGGATGCAGGACCCCTGACCTCTGTCTGGATAGTGCTGATTGGCCCTGTGCTGATTGGCCCTGTGCACTCTCCCAAGAAAAAAACAAAATCTCTTTTGTTATACACACCAAACTGAGCATGTGCAGAGTGTCTCCACATGACATGTCAGGAGATAAGGGGGAGCACTGGAAGAAGTGGAGGATTAGAGAAGTCAGGATCAAACAACCTTTTTACACAAAGCAGAGGATTAACCTCTTGGGTCCCACAGTGAGTATAACAAGCATGCTTTACTGCATCTACAGACTGATTGTACTGTTGGGGGTTTAGTAACACTGTAAGAAAAAAAAATCAATAAAAACTATATAATACAAAAAATCCTGTAAAACGGTAATATAAACCTCCATCCAGTGTGTACATTCTCATGGGTTTGATTCAGTTAAGCAAATGAAATGTAGAATTATTTTTCCCTTTTCACATTAGGGGAGTTTTGGCATTTTATGGTCTAATTCAAAAAGGATTTAATGGAAAAAGCTAATTTTTGTAAAATGTACCTATAAAAAGGGCAGCACAGTGGCAAGATCTCTAGCAATACACACCAAACTGAGCATGTGCAGCTTTCCCCCAAGGCACTATTCTATCAGCAGATGGATTGGGGACAGTAGAAGAAGGGGAGGATCAGAGAAGACAGGATCAAACAGCCTTTTTACACCATGCGGAGAATTAACCCCTTAGGTTCCACAGTGAGTATAACAAGCATGCTTTACTGCATGCTTACTAAAAAGGTTGCAAGTGGTCGGGGTTCCTCCTGCCAGTTGCTGCCTCACTACAGGACACGATGATAAATAGCGGCCGAGCCACTGAAAGCAGTGGGGGGGGGGGGGGGACCAGGCATCTGACACACCAAGAAGTGGCAGATACTGAGGATTCTTCAAGCAGCAATGCAGTGCAGATCAACAGCTCATGAAAGAGAAGTATGACCTCCCTTCTTTGCAGGGTCTATGTTACTCCAACATTTCATATTCCTGATATGTGTCTATCGTACAATGAACTTTTATTAAAAAGTAAAAAGTATTCTGTTCTCTTTGTATTGCTTCCTTTGTGTGAAGTGCCTGGAGTTCTTGCCAGTCCCCCTGCTTTCCTATGCCAAACTGACCATGCTAGGCACGGGAGCTTATCCTTCCCAGAGTGGTCAGTTTCCTGGCTGTGCTGGGAGCCCAGCCTGCCTGTCCTCCAACAGTGCCTCCTCTGCCCAGCCATTCACAAGGAAGTTCAGTGTGCTGAAGAATCAGATCCCCTTGATAAAGTCACGTGATCGGTGACAAAATGCGTCGAGGAGGAGCGTGCGGATGACGTCACGGCGTTTCCATTGATCGAAACAGCGGTATACTGATCCACACACCGCTCCAGGATCATCGTTATAGTAAGTCAATCGCATTCTTCATAGAGGGCCCGTGCTTTGCCTTTCATTACACACAATTTGGAGCCTGTATTGGGTTGGCTGGTCTATGCTGCTGGAGACCATACTGCCATCTTGTGCCTTAAGAAGTACTTTGCTGGATGTTCACCATACGTGGTGCTGGATGTTCACCATACGTGGTGCTGGATGTTCACCATACGTGGTGCTGGATGTTCACCATACCTGGTGCTGGATGTTCACCATACGTGGTGCTGGATGTTCACCATACCTGGTGCTGGATGTTCACCATACCTGGTGCTGGATGTTCACCATACGTGGTGCTGGATGTTCACCATACGTGGTGCTGGATGTTCACCATACGTGGTGCTGGATGTTCACCATACGTGGTGCGGATGTGAGCGCATTTCTTATGCTTCATTGTGCAATAAAAGATTTAAAGGATAAATCACTATGCTGAGCTTTTGTTTATGAGGAATTACGGCTGACCCTGAGGTGGTTATCTGGAGGGGGCATCCTTGAAGTTAATCTTCAGCAAGTTGAACTTCAGAGTCCAGTACGTTTGGAACCAGGGGTGGACTGACAACTCATGGGGCCTCCGGGCAATAGGGGATCATGGGGCCCCTGTATCCTTGCCCAAACTCAAAAAAGCCTATGAAAAAGGTACCAGGGGCATCTCATGGGGCCCCCTACTAACCCCGGGCCCTCGGGCAGTGCCTGAGTTTCCAAATGGTCAGTCCGCCCCTGTTTGGGACCAACAGTGCAGTCACACCAAATCATTGTATTGTGTGAGGTCCAGGGGCGGACTGACAACTCATGGGGCCCCCGGGCAATAGGGGATCATGGGGCCCCTGTGTCCTTGCCCAAACTCAAAAAACCCTATAAAAAAGGTACCAGGGGCATCTCATGGGGCCCCCTACTAACCAAGGGGCCCTCGGGCAGTGCCCGAGTTTCAAAATGGTCAGTCCGCCCCTGGTGAAGTCACACTGCTGGAGGTGATCAGATTTATGGTGGAGGAGAGTTTGCACTTGAATCCTGTGATAGCTGCACTTGGTAGTCGTTATCTCAAGGAGGGTCCACAGCAGAACACCAATTGATTGGACGTTGGTTTATATAATAATAATTTTTTTTGAGTCACTATTTCTTCTTTTTTAGTTCACTGTCCTGTGTTTTTGGTTGGGTTATATCCTGTAGGGATTGTGCATTTATTGATAACGTAGCGCAGCACTTTTTTTACACTTACATAAGTTCAGTGTGCTGCTCTTTCTCTGCCTGCTGCTGATCCTCCCCCCCCCTTCAAGCTCCACCCCCACCTGTTCAAGCTCTTTCTGCAGCTGAGAACAGAGATAATGTGATTACTTATAAAGAAACAAAAACATTTTTTATATTTTTTATTACATATTATTTATTATTATTATAAATATTTTTTAACTATATACACTAATGTTTTGCCTTATTTTACTGCTGTTTTACAAGGTGAGGGTTTACATATACAGGTTTACGAATGTAATGCCTTCTCCGGGACGTTTCATATTGCAAAAAATTTGTAAACTGAAATGCGGTTTCCCATAGGAATGCATTGAAAACCAATTAATCTGTTCTGGAGGTCAGAAAAAAGTTTAAAAAGTTGCTGTCACTTACAATTACCGGCTTTTTTTTTCTTCACTATAGCTCAGAGAATCAGCTGTCACTTTCTCCAAGATAAAGAAAAGTTTCATTTTAGTTTATTTCCAGAGTTAAAAGAAACAACGCTTCCTTTTAGTTTATTTCCGGAGTTAAAAGAAACAATGTTTCCTTTTAGTTTATTTCCGGAGTTAAAAGAAACAATGTTTCCTTTTAGTTTATTTCCAGAGTTAAAAGAAACAATGCTTCCTTTTTGTTTATTTCCAGAGTTAAAAGAAACAATGCTTCCTTTTAGTTTATTTCCGGAGTTAAAATAAACAATGCTTCCTTTTAGTTTATTTCCAGAGTTAAAAGAAGCAATGTTTCCTTTTAGTTTATTTCCAAAGTTAAAAGAAGCAATGTTTCCTTTTAGTTTATTTCCAGAGTTAAAAGAAACAATGTTTCCTTTTAGTTTATTTCCAGAGTTAAAAGAAGCAATGTTTCCTTTTAGTTTATTTCCGGAGTTAAAAGAAACAATGTTTCCTTTTAGTTTATTTCCAAAGTTAAAAGAAACAATTAGAGATGAGCGAATCGAAGTAGCCGAAGTGGAATTCGAGTCGAATATCGGAAAAATTTCGATTCGCGCCGAATCCGAAAAATAGCCTAATTCGGACGCGCGAATCGAAATTTTTCCTAAAATGGCGGCTGACATGTGCGGCGACGGAGCGGGGATGTCTGGGAAGGCGCGCAGACAAGGCGCGCTGACCCATAATGCATTCCTCAACGACATGTGATCGCATCAGCCAATCAGCAGTCAGCCAGCTAGCACTGTGTAATGGTCGAGCTATAAATAGCGGCCATTTTGGAATTCTTCATTTGCCTGCAGTCATTGAACAGAGGCAGACCGCTCTGTATTAGGGACAGAGTTAGGGCCACAGAAACGTTACTTGGGGACAGAGAAACGTTACTTAGGGACAGAGAACTATTACTCAGGGACACAGAATTGTTAATTAGGGCCACAGAATCGTTACTTAGGGACAAAGAAACGCTAGTTAGGGCCACAGAATTCATACTCAGGGACAGACAGAATTGTTACTGAGTGCCAGAGAATTGTTACTTAGGGCCACAGAAACGTTATTAGGGCCACAGAATTGTTACTCAGGGACAGACAGAATTGTTACTGAGTGCCAGAGAATTGTTACTTAGGGCCACAGAAACTTTAGTTAGGGCCACAGAATTGTTACTCAGGGACAGACACAGAATTGTTACTGAGGGCCACAGAACTGTTACTTAGGGCCACAGAATTGTTACTCGCACAGACACAGAATTGTTACTCGCACAGACACAGAATTGTTACTGAGGGCCACAGAACTGTTACTTAGGGCCACAGAATTGTTACTCGCACAGACACAGAATTGTTACACAGGGACACAGAATTGTTACTGAGGGCCACAAAACCGTTACTTAGGGCCACAGAATTGTTACTGAGGGCCACAGAACTGTTACTTAGGGCCACAGAATTGTTACTCGCACAGACACAGAATTGTTACTCGCACAGACACAGAATTGTTACTGAGGGCCACAGAACTGTTACTTAGGGCCACAGAATTGTTACTCGCACAGACACAGAATTGTTACTCAGGGACAGACAGAATTGTTACTGAGTGCCAGAGAATTGTTACTTAGGGCCACAGAAACTTTAGTTAGGGCCACAGAATTGTTACTCAGGGACAGACACAGAATTGTTACTGAGGGCCACAGAACTGTTACTTAGGGCCACAGAATTGTTACTCGCACAGACACAGAATTGTTACACAGGGACACAGAACTGTTACTGAGGGCCACAGAACCGTTACTTAGGGCCACAGAATTGTTACTTGCACAGACACAGAATTGTTACTCGCACAGACACAGAATTGTTACTCGCACAGACACAGAATTGTTACACAGGGACACAGAATTGTTACTGAGGGCCACAGAACCGTTACTTAGGGCCACAGAATTGTTACTGAGGGCCACAGAACTGTTACTTAGGGCCACAGAATTATTACTCGCACAGACACAGAATTGTTACTCGCACAGACACAGAATTGTTACTGAGGGCCACAGAACTGTTACTTAGGGCCACAGAATTGTTACTCGCACAGACACAGAATTGTTACTCGCACAGACACAGAATTGTTACTGAGGGCCACAGAACCGTTACTTAGGGCCACATAAACGTTAATCAGGGACACAGAATTGTTACTGAGGGCCACAGAACCGTTACTTGGGGCCACAGAAACGTTAATCAGGGACACAGAATTGTTACTGAGGGCCACAGAACCGTTACTTTGGGCCACAGAAACGTTAATCAGGGACACAGAATTGTTACTGAGGGCCACAGAACTGTTACTTAGGGCCACAGAATTGTTACTCGCACAGACACAGAATTGTTACTGAGGGCCACAGAACTGTTACTTGGGGCCACAGAAACGTTAATCAGGGACACAGAATTGTTACTGAGGGCCACAGAACTGTTACTTAGGGCCACAGAATTGTTACTCGCACAGACACAGAATTGTTACACAGGGACACAGAACTGTTACTGAGGGCCACAGAACCGTTACTTAGGGCCACAGAATTGTTACTCGCACAGACACAGAATTGTTACTCGCACAGACACAGAATTGTTACACAGGGACACAGAATTGTTACTGAGGGCCACAGAACCATTACTTAGGGCCACAGAATTGTTACTGAGGGCCACAGAACTGTTACTTAGGGCCACAGAATTATTACTCGCACAGACACAG
Source organism: Staurois parvus (assembly GCF_062004578.1). Taxonomy (NCBI): domain Eukaryota; kingdom Metazoa; phylum Chordata; class Amphibia; order Anura; family Ranidae; genus Staurois; species Staurois parvus. Next base: position 64,626 of record NW_028318838.1, read on the forward strand.
AATTGTTACTCGCACAGACACAGAATTGTTACTGAGGGCCACAGAACTGTTACTTGGGGCCACAGAATTGTTACTCGCACAGACACAGAATTGTTACTCGCACAGACACAGAATTGTTACTGAGGGCCACAGAACCGTTACTTAGGGCCACATAAACGTTAATCAGGGACACAGAATTGTTACTGAGGGCCACAGAACCGTTACTTGGGGCCACAGAAACGTTAATCAGGGACACAGAATTGTTACTGAGGGCCACAGAACCGTTACTTTGGGCCACAGAAACGTTAATCAGGGACACAGAATTGTTACTGAGGGCCACAGAACTGTTACTTAGGGCCACAGAATTGTTACTCGCACAGACACAGAATTGTTACTGAGGGCCACAGAACTGTTACTTGGGGCCACAGAAACGTTAATCAGGGACACAGAATTGTTACTGAGGGCCACAGAACTGTTACTTGGGGCCACAGAAACGTTAATCAGGGACACAGAATTGTTACTGAGGGCCACAGAACTGTTACTTAGGGCCACAGAATTGTTACTCGCACAGACACAGAATTGTTACACAGGGACACAGAACTGTTACTGAGGGCCACAGAACCGTTACTTAGGGCCACAGAATTGTTACTCGCACAGACACAGAATTGTTACTCGCACAGACACAGAATTGTTACACAGGGACACAGAATTGTTACTGAGGGCCACAGAACCGTTACTTAGGGCCACAGAATTGTTACTGAGGGCCACAGAACTGTTACTTAGGGCCACAGAATTATTACTCGCACAGACACAGAATTGTTACTCGCACAGACACAGAATTGTTACTGAGGGCCACAGAACTGTTACTTAGGGCCACAGAATTGTTACTCGCACAGACACAGAATTGTTACTCGCACAGACACAGAATTGTTACTGAGGGTCACAGAACCGTTACTTAGGGCCACATAAACGTTAATCAGGGACACAGAATTGTTACTGAGGGCCACAGAACCGTTACTTGGGGCCACAGAAATGTTAATCAGGGACACAGAATTGTTACTGAGGGCCACAGAACCGTTACTTTGGGCCACAGAAACGTTAATCAGGGACACAGAATTGTTACTGAGGGCCACAGAACTGTTACTTAGGGCCACAGAATTGTTACTCGCGCAGACACAGAATTGTTACTCAGGGACACAGAACTGTTACTGAGGGCCACAGAACTGTTACTTAGGGCCACAGAATTGTTACTCGCACAGACACAGAATTGTTACTCGCACAGACACAGAATTGTTACTGAGGGCCACAGAACTGTTACTTGGGGCCACAGAAACGTTAATCAGGGACACAGAATTGTTACTGAGGGCCACAGAACTGTTACTTAGGGCCACAGAATTGTTACTCGCGCAGACACAGAATTGTTACTCAGGGACACAGAACTGTTACTGAGGGCCACAGAACTGTTACTTAGGGCCACAGAATTGTTACTCGCACAGACACAGAATTGTTACTCGCACAGACACAGAATTGTTACTGAGGGCCACAGAACTGTTACTTGGGGCCACAGAAACGTTAATCAGGGACACAGAATTGTTACTGAGGGCCACAGAACTGTTACTTAGGGCCACAGAATTGTTACTCGCACAGACACAGAATTGTTACTCGCACAGACACAGAATTGTTACTGAGGGCCACAGAACTGTTACTTGGGGCCACAGACACGTTAATCAGGGACACAGAATTGTTACTGAGGGCCACAGAACTGTTACTTAGGGCCACAGAATTGTTAGTCGCACAGACACAGAATTGTTACTGAGGGCCACAGAACTGTTACTTAGGGCCACAGAATTGTTACTCGCACAGACACAGAATTGTTACTCAGGGACAGACACAGAATTGTTACTCAGGGACAGACACAGAATTGTTACTCAGGGACACAGAATTGTTACTCAGGGACACAGAATCGTTGAATTAAAGAGTATGTCAGACAACATGCAGAGGAGTGGCAGAGGAGGCAATGTTTTAGGAGCGAGCAGACGTGGCAGCAGAGGAAGGGGTCGAGGCAGCACTAGTCGCAGCCAGAGGCCAGTGCTCCCGGTGTCATCCAGCGGTCGTGTCTCCACCGACAACCCTGCCGTCATCGATTGGTTGGCTCGGTCGTCTTCCTCTTCCCAGGTCACCTCTGACACCTACAGCCAACGGTCGGTGGGTACGTCAGACACAACCGTTAGTTGGCATGGCCCGGGAGCAAGCCCACTGAAATCACATGTCCTCTACCTGCCCCTGTCCTTTGCTGTTCCCTCACCAAGCGAAGTATCGCATGCTGTGGGCTCAGCCCCACTGTACAGTGAGGAAGAGCTAACAGAGGGCGGTCAGGAACGGGGGGAGACATCCGCCTTTTCAGCAGCCAGGCGAAGAAGTACTGGCGAGGAGAGTGGCTCTGTAGCCGGTCTAGAGACAGGTCTGTCTCCTGACCCAGACGCAGCCGAGGGGGCTAGTAGTGAGGCGGAGACCGTACTTGATGATGAGGAGGTTGATCGCACTTGGCTGCCTCGTCGTCATCAGGCAATTTCTTCCGCATCATCAGGAGAAGAGGGTGGCAGCTTGGCAGCGAGCGAAACAGTCGGTGGGTTGCCCAGGAGGCAGCAGGGTCGCATCAGTGTCAGTGGAGCCAAACGACCACGGAGTAGAGCACCAGCTCCACTGCAGCCTACCACCACGGCCAGTAGTGGTGCCGGTGCGCACGGAGGAAGTAGCAGTCAGCCAGTGAGGAGTAGCGGGGGCAAAGTTTCCTACTCGGTGGTGTGGCAATTTTTCGTCAAGCCGCCCGAGGAAGTAAACGTAGCCGTATGTCGACTATGTGGCCAGAAATGCAAGCGTGGCCAGGGGGCCCATGTTGGGACTACAGCGTTGCGTCAGCATATGCAGCGTCACCATTCGGTGGCCTGGGAAAACCGTGATAAAGATACGGCGGTTCTGCCTGCCCCAGCCCCCGCTCCATCACCCGCTCCGTTACTTGCTCCGTCACCCGATGTCGTCAATCACCCTCTATCAGCCAGTCAAGGCTCCAACACCTCTGCTGAGGGGAGTTGTCGCTCGTTGGCATCTTCCGCTCGTTCAGATGCTCCTTCTCCTGCTACTCCTCTTCTCGGATTCCGTCAACAGTCTTTCTTGGAATCCGTTTCCAAGAGACAACAGTTTGCGAGCACGCACCCGACGGTGCAAAAGCTGAACGTCCTCCTGTCCAAGTTGCTGGTGCTGCAGTACCTCCCTTTCCAACTGGTGGACTCAGCACCTTTCCGAGAAATGATGGCTTGTGCCGCGCCGCGGTGGAGAGTGCCAAGCCGTCATTTCTTCGCCATAAAGGCAGTGCCAGCCCTGCATTCACATGTAGAAGAGATGGTGGGCCAGTCTTTGAGCATGTCGGTCTCTGCCAAAGTGCACGGCAGCGCCGACGTGTGGAGCTGTAACTACGGTCAGGGACAGTATATGTCATTTACGGCCCACTGGGTGAACGTGGTGCCGGCACAGCCGCACCAGCAACTTGGACAGGTCACGACGCTTTTGCCTCCACGTTTGCACGTCCTTGGTCCAGCAAACATGTCCGCCTCTACCACCTCTTTTTCCGCCGTGTCCTCAGCCGCCACCCCCGTGCCAAGTCCCATTACCCGACCGGCATAGCACATGTGCAGGGCGCAACGGTGTCACGCTGTGCTGCACCTGGTATGCCTTGGCGAACGTAGTCACACAGGGGAGGAACTTCTGAGTGTAATGAACAGAGAAATCGACAGATGGCTGTCTCCGCGCAAACTGAAAATCGGAACCATGTTGACCGACAACGGAAAGAACATGGTGTCTGCTCAGCGTCAAGGAAGGTTGTGCCATGCGCCATGCATGGCTCACGTGTTCAATCTGGTTGTCAAGCGGTTCCTAAAATCCACCATCCCACTGCAAGACATCCTTAAAATGTCACGTAAACTGTGCATGCATTTCAGCCATTCCTACACCGCAAAGAACACCCTCATTGAGCTGCAGCGGCAGAACGGAATTCCACAGCATCGCCTGATCTGCGACGTTGCAACAAGGTGGAATTCAACCCTACACATGTTAGACCGCCTTTACGAGCAGCGAAAGGCCATCACCAATTTCCTGATGTTACAAGCGGATAAAGGTACTCCCCTGTGTAACTTCGATGTCAGCCATTGGCAGCTGATGCGTGACACCTGCCGCTTGCTCAGGCCCTTTGAGGAGGCCACGCTATTCGTGAGTCGGCAGGACTATGGGATGAACGACGTCATTCCTCTGTTGCACGTCCTGGAACAAATGCTGTTAATAATGGCTGGTCAGGGTGCGGTAGACGTGGCACACAGATCTCAACGCCACATGACCCCTGTGGGGCCAGGACAGGAAGAAGAGGAGGAGGTAGAGGAGGACATTTGTGCTCAGGAATTATTGAGTGAAATGGGTGGTTTTTCCACTCAGCGGACAGGAGTGGAGGAGCAGGAGCATCTGGTAGAGGAGGAGGAGGAGGAGGAGACAGAGGACACAGACGCACCGTGGCAGTATGCTGTGGAGATGGAGGCAGGGAGTCCCTCGCATTCCTTGGCACAAATGGCCCATAGCATGCTCGGTTGCTTGCGTAGCGACAGCCGAATAATAACCATCAGACAGAGGGATGACTTTTGGCTGTCCACCTTGTTGGACCCTCGCTATCATTCCAAAATGGTGGCCTTTTTCACACCTGCTGAGAGGGAGGCCAAAATTACGTACTATAAAAACCACCTATGTAGTCAGTTGGTCTCTGCCTTTGTGCGCCAACGTCCATCCTCAGACACTGTGGGCCCTGTGCGCTCGCGTTCCGCTGCCATGGCAGCAGGGGAGGGGTGGGGTGGTAGGAGCAGTGGCAGCTCCACCAGCAGCGGCTGCCTCAGTCTGCAGTCGATGATGAGTAGCTTTCTTCACCAGCGCAGTGAGGAAACTACTAACCAGCCGCAGCAGCAGCAGCAGCATCAGGTGGACCTGCAGCAGGAGCTCAAACAACAGGCTTGGGCCTACTTGGACAGCACCCTGCCAACCGAGGTAGACAATCCCCTTGACTACTGGGCAACGAAACTTGACCTTTGGCCCCAACTAGCTGAATTTGCCCTTGAAAGGCTGTCATGCCCGGCCAGTAGCGTGGCATCGGAGCGCGTGTTTAGTGTGGCAGGAGGTATTGTAACTCCGCGGAGGACACGACTGTCCACCCAAAGTGTGGAGAGACTCACGTTTGTGAAAATGAATCAGGCGTGGATTAGTCTGGATTTCAAACCACTAGTTCCTGACACAACTGACTAAATCCGCCATGAATCATGCCCCTGCCATGTGCCACTTTCAGGTCTCCTCACACACTGCTGGTGTGTTCCATTTTTTGTCATAGGGTGCTGGCAGATTACGGGCCTCCCATTGCTGCTGTCTCCATCGCCACACTCTGCCATGTGCCACATTCAGGTCTCTTCACACTGCTGTTGTGTTGAATTTTTTGACATAGGGTGCTGGCAGATTACGGTCCTCCCATAGCTGCTGCCAGGCCCCTAATCTGCCATGGGCCCCTATATACCGCCTCCTCATGCTGCTGCCAAGTCCAGAGTCTCTCATGGGTCCCTGTACGGCCTCCCATTGCTGCTGTCTCCATCGCCACACTCTGCCATGTGCCACATTCAGGTCTCTTCACACTGCTGGTGTGTTGAATTTTTTGACATAGGGTGCTGGCAGATTACGGGCCTCCCATAGCTTCTGCCAGGCCCCTAATCTGCCATGGGCCCCTGTACCGCCTCCTCATGCTGCTGCCAAGTCCAGAGTCTGTCATGGGTCCCTGTACGGCCTCCCATTGCTGCTGTCTCCATCGCCACACTCTGCCATGTGCCACATTCAGGTCTCTTCACACTGCTGGTGTGTTGAATTTTTTGACATAGGGTGCTGGCAGATTACGGGCCTCCCATAGCTGCTGCCAGGCCCCTAATCTGCCATGGGCCCCTATATACCGCCTCCTCATGCTGCTGCCAAGTCCCGAGTCTCTCATGGGTCCCTGTACGGATCCCATTGCTGCTGTCTCCATCGCCACACTCTGCCATGTGCCACTTTCAGGTCTCTTCACACTGCTGGTGTGTTGAATTTTTTGACATAGGGTGCTGGCAGATTACGGGCCTCCCATAGCTGCTGCCAGGCCCCTAATCTGCCATGGGCCCCTATATACCGCCTCCTCATGCTGCTGCCAAGTCCAGAGTCTGTCATGGGTCCCTGTACGGCCTCCCATTGCTGCTGTCTCCATCGCCACACTCTGCCATGTGCCACATTCAGGTCTCTTCACACTGCTGGTGTGTTGAATTTTTTGACATAGGGTGCTGGCAGATTACAGGCCTCCCATAGGTGCCGCCAGGCCCCAAATCGGCCATGGGCCCCCGTACCGCCTGGTCACGCTGCTGCTGAGCCCACAGTGTGATCTGGGTCCCTGTACGGCCTCCCATTGCTCCCAATCTGCCATGTGCCACTTTGAGGTCTCCTCACACTCCTGCGGTTTTCCTTTTTGTCATAGGTTGCTGGCAGATTAGCGGCCTTCCATAGGTGCCGCCAGGCCCCATATCGGCCATGGACCCCTGTACCGCCTGGTCACGCTGCTGCTGAGCCCACAGTGTGACCTGGGTCCCTGTACGGCCTCCCATTGCTCCCACTCTGCCATGTGCCACTTTGAGGTCTCCTCACACTCCTGCGGTTTTCTATTTTGTCATAGGTTGCTGGCAGATTAGCGGCCTTCCATAGGTGCCGCCAGGCCCCATATCGGCCATGGGCCCCCGTACCGCCTGGTCACGCTGCTGCTGAGCCCACAGTGTGACCTGGGTCCCTGTACCGCCTCCCATTGCTCCCACTCTGCCATGTGCCACTTTGAAATCTCCTCACACTCCTGCGGTTGTCCATTTTGTCATAGGTTGCTGGCAGATTACAGGCCTTCCATGGGTGCCGCCAGGCCCCAAATCGGCCATGGGCCCCCGTACCGCCTGGTCACGCTGCTGCTGAGCCCACAGTGTGACCTGGGTCCCTGTACCGCCTTCCATTACTCCCACTCTGCCATGTGCCACTTTGAGGTCTCCTCACACTCCTGCGGTTTTCCATGTTGTCATAGGTTGCTGGCAGATTAGCGGCCTTCCATAGGTGCCGCCAGGCCCCATATCGGCCATGGGCCCCCGTACCGCCTGGTCACGCTGCTGCTGGTCCCACAGTGTGACCTGGGTCCCTGTACGGCCTCCCATTGCTTCCACTCTGCCATGTGCCACTTTGAGGTCTCCTCACACTCCTGCGGTTTTCCATGTTGTCATAGGTTGCTGGCAGATTAACGGCCTTCCATAGGTGCCGCCAGGCCCCATATCGGCCATGGGCCCCCGTACCGCATGGTCACGCTGCTGCTGGTCCCACAGTGTGACCTGGGTCCCTGTACGGCCTCCCATTGCTTCCACTCTGCCATGTGCCACTTTGAGGTCTCCTCACACTGCTGCGGTTTTCCATGTTGTCATAGGTTGCTGGCAGATTAGCGGCCTTCCATAGGTGCCGCCAGGCCCCATATCGGCCATGGGCCCCCGTACCGCCTGGTCACGCTGCTGCTGAGCCCACAGTGTGACCTGGGTCCCTGTACGGCCTCCCATTGCTTCCACTCTGCCATGTGCCACTTTGAAATCTCCTCACACTCCTGCGGTTGTCCATTTTGTCATAGGTTGCTGGCAGATTACAGGCCTTCCATAGGTGCCGCCAGGCCCCAAATCGGCCATGGGCCCCCGTACCGCCTGGTCACGCTGCTGCTGGTCCCACAGTGTGACCTGGGTCCCTGTACGGCCTCCCATTGCTTCCACTCTGCCATGTGCCACTTTGAAATCTCCTCACACTCCTGCGGTTGTCCATTTTGTCATAGGTTGCTGGCAGATTACAGGCCTTCCATAGGTGCCACCAGGCCCCAAATCGGCCATGGGCCCCCGTACCGCCTGGTCACGTTGCTGCTGGGCCCACAGTGTGACCTGGGTCCCTGTACGGCCTCCCATTGCTGCTGCCAGGAGGCAGCAGGGTCGCAGCAGTGTCAGTGGAGGCAAACGGCCACGGAGTAGAGCAGCAGCTCCACTGCAGCCTACCACCACAGCCAGTAGTGGTGCCGGTGTGCACGGAGGAAGTAGCAGTCAGCCAGTGAGGAGTAGCGGGTGCAAAGTTTCCTACTCGGCGGTGTGGCAAGTTTTCGTCAAGCCGCCCGAGGAAGTAAACGTAGCCTAATGTCGACTATGTGGCCAGAAAGTCAAGCGTGGCCAGGGGGCCCATGTTGGGACTACAGCGTTGCGTCAGCATATGCAGCGTTGCCATTCGGTGGCCTGGGAAAAACGTGATAAAGATACGGCGGTTCTGCCTGCCCCAGCCCAGGGTTCCATTTTGTCATAGGGTGCTGGCAGATTACGGGCCTCCCATAGGTGCCGCCAGGCCCCAAATCGGCCATGGGCCCCCGTACCGCCTGGTCACGCTGCTGCTGGGCCCACAGTGTGACCTGGGTCCCTGTACGGCCTCCCATTGCTTCCACTCTGCCATGTGCCACTTTGAGGTCTCCTCACACTCCTGTGCTTTTCCATTTTGACATAGGTTGCTGGCAGATTACAGGCCTTCCATATGTGCCGCCAGGCCCCAAATCGGCCATGGGCCCCCGTACCGCCTGGTCACGCTGCTGCTGGTCCCACAGTGTGACCTGGGTCCCTGTACGGCCTCCCATTGCTCCCACTCTGCCATGTGCCACTTTGAGGTCTCCTCACACTCCTGCGGTTTTCCATTTTGTCATAGGTTGCTGGCAGATTAGCGGCCTTCCATAGGTGCCGCCAGGCCCCATATCGGCCATGGGCCCCCGTACCGCCTTGTCACGCTGCTGCTGAGCCCACAGTGTGACCTGGGTCCCTGTACCGCCTCCCATTGCTCCCACTCTGCCATGTGCCACTTTGAGGTCTCCTCACACTCCTGCGGTTTTCCATTTTGTCATAGGTTGCTGGCAGATTAGCGGCCTTCCATAGGTGCCGCCAGGCCCCAAATCGGCCATGGGCCCCCGTACCGCCTGGTCACGCTGCTGCTGGTCCCACAGTGTGACCCTGGTCCCTGTACGGCCTCCCATTGCTTCCACTCTGCCATGTGCCACTTTGAGGTCTCCTCACACTGCTGGTGTGTTCAATTCTTTGACATAGGGTGCTGGCAGATTACGGGCCTCCCATTGCTGCTGCCAGGCACGTAATCTGCCATGGGCCCCCGTACCGACTCCTCATGCTGTGATGTTGCAACAAGGTGGAATTCAACACTACATATGTTAGACCGCCTTTACGAACAGCGAAAGGCCATCACAGATTTCCTGATGTTAAAAGCGGATAAAGGTACTCCCTGTGTAACTTAGATGTCAGCCATTGTCAGCTCATGCGTGACACCTGCGCTTGCTCAGGCCCTTTGAGGAGGCCACGCTATTCGTGAGTCGGCAGGACTATGGGATGAACGAGGTCAAATCGGCCATGGGCCCCCGTACCGCCTGTTCACGCTGATGCTGGTCCCACAGTGTGACCTGGGTCCCTGTACTGCCTCCCATTGCTCCCACTCTGACATGTGTCACTTTGAGGTCTCCTCACACTCCTGCGGTTTTCCATTTTGTCATAGGTTGCTGTATGGCCTCCCATTGCTGCTGCCTCCACCGCCACACTGTGGCTCCAAACACTGGTTTTGGCCCCGTGACTGGCCAAATGAGTGAAGCGTGCGGTGATTCTAAGATCGACGGCACTCATCTCATCTGCATGTCATACTGACTGACAGTATTATTTCTCTTCCCCAGCAGACTCCAAGGGCATTTAAATTAAAGGTACAGTGTTCTGCACTAATATTAAGTCTCTCTGAAGCCTAGAAACACCCTTTTTTAAGTTAAATTCACAGCGAATTTATTCGACTCGAATCAAATATTGTCCACGAATTCGCCGAATCAGTCGAATCGAATTTTTCAATTCTTCGCTCATCTCTAATTGACATATATTTGAAATACTACAATTTTGCCCGTATTCAATATATTCAAAAAATATTTATATATATATATATATATATATATATATATATTACAAAACATATGAAAAATATTTTTTAAAATATATATTTTTTAAATATATTCTTCAGATTTTTTTGTAACATACAAAAAGTCATTTTAACATATATTTTTACATATATTTGTAAATGCCTTCCAAAAATGTAGATTAAATGTATTTTTAAAGACATACAGTATGTTTGAAAATGGACTGGTCATACATTATACAATTTTCTTGAGAATTTTGCTTTAGATTTACCAAAAACCATATAATAGGAGGTCAAACCTAAACATTTTTAACTGTATTCAATTAGGCAGGCTCTTGCGCTACATAGTTGAAGGTAAATCTAAAGGAAATTGGACAGAAATTTGTAAGAAAATTGTATAGTGCATGGCCAGAATTGGAATTCACAACCACTAGCACCAGCCAACTCACCAGCTAAGCAGCTTTTCAGAGGCAGACCTCAGTTCTTAGTAATTTTTATGTGGGTTGGTGAAGCGCGGCACTCTTTCTGAGATCTAATTATAACACGCTGTATTCCTATGGGAGTGTGATTAGTGAGGGCGATTGACAATATATTTATTTATTTATCGTTGTATACATAACAGCTCACAGGATCCACTGTATTAATTGTTTACACCCACAACTACCCACCTTGCACCACCAATACATGGAGGGCTCCCCTCCATCCCACATGGAAGAAAAATACTTTTGAAATATATTTTAAAAATATTCGTCCCAAATATATTGACATACTACAATTTTGGCCGTATTCAATACATTTAAAAAAAAAAAAAAAAAAAAAAAAAATATATATATATATATATATATATATAAAACAAAACATATGAAAAATATTTTTAAAAATATAGTTTTTTAAAATATATATTCTTCAGATTTTTTTGTAACATACATAAAAGTCATTTTAACATATATTTTTACATATACTTGTAAATGCATTCCAAAAATGTAGATTAAATGTATTTTTAAAGACATACAGTATATTTGAAAATGTACTGGTCATACATTATAGAATTTTCTTGAGAATTTTACTTTTGATTTACCAAAAACCATATAATAGGAGGTCAAACCTAAACATTTTCAATTGTATTCAATTAGGCGGGCCCATGCTCTAGATAGTTGAAGGGAAATCTAAAGAAAATTGGGCAAAAATTGGACAGAAATTTGTAAGAAAATTGTATAGTGCATGGCCAGCCTTATGCAGGCCGTAGACGGGTCGAACATTGGCCGATTGGTCGGCCGAAAAAAATATCGGCCGATTTTCACACCGTTAGTGGGTTAATTGGTCAGCCGTTTTTCGGGGTTTTGGCATATTTTTTTTATCGGTAAAGTTGGAAAATTTGCGGCCGATTTTGACGATCGGCCGATTTTCCCGGCAATAATGGGCAAATCAGCCGATTGTTTTACCGATAAAAAAATCTGCACATGAGCCGTGACCTGCAAGAAGAACAAGAAGAAAAAGAAAGAGAAGAATAAGAAAGAGAAGAATAAGAAAAAGAAGAAGATGAAAAAGAAGAAGAAGAAGAAGAAAAAGAAGAGGAAGAAGAAGAAGAAGAAGAAAAAGAAGAAGGAGAAAAAAAGAAAAAGAAGAAGAAGAAAAATAAGAGGAAGAAGAAGAAGAAGAAAAAGAAGAAAAAAAAGAAAAAGAAGAAGAAGAAGAAAAAGAAGAAGAAAAAGAGGAAGAAAAAGAAGAGAAAAAATAAGAAGAATCAGAAAAAGAAGAATTCCAGTCTGCTATTATATTTTATATGAAAAGTCTTGCGGTTGCAACAATGTACCTATTTGTATCCGAATAAAACCATCTGTATCCGAAATGGATACAAATGGATACATTGTTGCAACCGCAAATCTTTTTCATGTCAAATATAATAGCGGAGCTCTCTGCAGGAAAAGAAGTAATTAAATTACGGCAGTAGACGGGACAAAAATCTGGCAATTTTTTACCGTTGGTGGTAACGTCGGCCTATTGAACAACCGATTTTCGGTTTTTTAATTTAAAAAACACCGGTTTTCGACCCGTCTATGGCCTGCATTATCCAGAATTGGAATTGGGATTCACAGCCACTAGCACAGCCAACTCACTGAGCCAGTTAAGCAGCTTTTCAGAGGCAGACCTCAGTTCCTTCAGTTTCATTTAAGTGATGTCATCACGCAGTAATGTTTTCTCCTCCTTTAAACTTCTTCCGCAGAAATATGAAGGACGGGCTGGAACACACCGAGGTAAGATCATGCTGGTCAGTCTCCTATTGTTCTGTTTGTGAAACTATACAGTGAGTACGGTGCAGGGGGCTCTGTATATGATGAAGATCCTGTTACCTCCTCCTCCTGCTGTGTGACATTGGGGTCGATTTACTAAAGGATGTTCTCTTGGCAATGTGAATGTTCACTCAATGAATGAGGTGTCACTGAAGGAAAAACTAATTTCACAATAACCAATCAAATGCAAGAAAAATTCAAACAGGACTTTTCTACATGCGAATGGATGGTCAAGCACGGCTAGATCTCATACACTTCCGCTCAGGGGCGGACTGACAATTCATGGGGCCCCCGGGCAATAGTGGATCATGGGGCCCCTGTGTGCTCCCCCACACTCAAACCACACCCAAAAAAAGCCTCTGAAAGGTACCAGGGGCATCTCATGGGGTCCCCTACTGACCCCGGGTCCTCAGGCAGTGCCCAAGTGCCCGAATGGTCAGTCCGCCCCTGGTTCCGCTTCTCTAGTAAATAACCCAAAAAGTGCTCAGCAGATCCAGATAACAACACATGACTAATGCAGACCATACATGGTTCAAATTCCGAATGATTTTTCATCCAAAAAACAAAAATGTCGTTCTGTAATCCCATGGTGCCACCAATGATTTTGAAAATCGGTCGTTTGTCACGAATTTTCCAGCATGCTCAATAAACAAAATGTGGAGGAACAACTAAAATCGGCCAATGCCATTGCCCCACTAACAGAGCGAAAATCGGCCGATTATTCTTAGGTCCGATTTACGTACAAAAATCATTCGGAATTCGAACCATGTATGGCCTGCATAGGTGCTTATTTAGTTATTGCACATCTAGTTCATTTTTCAAGAAAGGCCTTCGCGTGATTTAGGCTGTCCATACACCATAACATTTTCTGTCCAATTTCTGCCCAATTTCCTTTAGATTTACCTTCAACTACAGTTGCAAGAAAAAGTATGTGAACCCCTTGGGATTACGTGGAGTTTTGCCTGAATTGGGCATAAAATGTGCTCTGAACGTCATCTAAGTCACAACAATAGAAGAACACAGTCTGCTGAACATAATACTACACAAACATTAGATGTTGCCATGGTTTAATTGCACATAACATGTAAACATTCACAGTGCAGGGAGGAAAAAGTATGTGAGGCCCTAGCTTAGTGACTTCTCCCAGAGCTAATTGGAACCAGGAGTGAGCCAACCTTGACTCCAATCAGTGTGATGATATTGGATGTGTTGCTGACAGCTGTCCTGCCCTTAAAAAACACACACCTGTTTTGGGTTTACTGGTTTCAAGAAGCACTGTCTGATGTGAACCATGCCTCGCAGAAAAGAGCTCTCTGAAGACCTACCATCAAGAATTGTTGACTTGCATGAAGCTGGAAAGGGTTACAAAAGTATCTCCAAAAGCCTTGATGTTCATGTGTCCACGGTAAGACAGACTGTCTACAAATGGAGAAAGTTTAGCACTGTTGCTACTCTCCCTAGGCGTGGTCATCCTGTAAAAATGACTGCAAGAGCACAGCGCAGAATGCTGCATGAGGTAAAGAAGAATCCCAGAGTGTCAGCTAAAGACCTACAGAAATCTCTGGCACATGCTAACATTTTTGTTGACACATCTACTATAAGGAAAACATTAAACAAGAATGGAGTACATGGGAGGACACCACGGAGGAAGCCATTGCTGTCCAAAAAGAATATTGCAGCACGTTTGAAGTTTGCAAAAGAGCACCTGGATGTGTCCACAGCACTACTGGCAGAATATACTGTGGACAGATGAAACCAAGATTGAGTTGTTTGGGAAGAACACACAACACTATGTGGAGAAAAAAAGGCCCAGCACACCAACATCAAAACCTCATCCCCACTGTGAAACATGGCGGAGGGAGCATCATGGTTTGGGGCTGTTTTGCTGCCTCAGGGCCTGGACAGATTGTTGTCATTGATGGGAAAATGAATTCCAGAGTTTATCAAGACATTTTGCAGGAAAACGTACGACCATCTGTCCGCCAACTGAAGCTCTGCAGAGGCTGGGTGATACAACAGGACAATGACCCAAAGTATACAAGTCATTCAACAAAACAATGGCTGCAACAGCACAGAATACGCCTTCTGGAGTGGCCCAGTCAGAGTCCTGACCTCAACCCGATTGAAATGCTGTGGCATGACCTTAAGAGAGCGATTCACACCAGACATCCCAAGAATATTGCTACACTGAAACAGTTTTGTGAAGAGGAGTGGTCCAAAATGACTCCAGATCATTGTGCAGGTCTGATCTGCAACTACAGGAAACGTTTGGTTGAGGTTATTGCTGCCAAAGGAGGGTCAACCAGTTATTAAGTCCAAAGGTTCACATACTTTTTCCTCCCTGCACTGTGAATGTTTACATTTTATGTGCAATTAAACCATCAACATCTAATGTTTGTGTAGTATTATGTTCAGCAGACTGTGTTCTTCTATTGTTGTGACTTAGATGACGTTCAGAGCACATTTTATGCCCAATTCATGCAAAACTCCACGTAATCCCAAGGGGTTCACATACTTTTTCTTGCAACTGTATGTAGTGCAAGAGTCTGCCTAATTGGATACAGTTGAGAGTGTTGTTAGTTCTGACCTCCTATTATATGGTTTTTGGTAAATCTAAACCAAAAAGCTCAAGAAAATTGTATAATGTATGGCCAGCCTTAATCCCACCTTTCAGTCCAAACTGTACCGATACACAGGGGTTTACCAAGATTACATGGGGTATAGCAGTGTTTCTCAACCTTTTTTCAGTCAAGGCACCCTTCAAAATTATGGACAGTCTTGAGGCACTCCATTCTGAAATGGGGTGTCCTTTAGACTGTCCATAATTTTAACCACTTCCCCTCTGGCCAAAGTAGAAAAACAGCCGGACGGGAGGTCTGCCGGAGCGGGTTGACATTTCTAAACGTCCCCTCGCATCCATTGCCTGTGTGCGCTCCCTGGGAGCACTCAGCACCATGATCGGTGCCCGCTGTGAAACACAGATCACTGTACAGCACCTTTGTGTGCGGTCCCAATCATGTGATCAGATTGGCCAATCAGTTATCACATGAATAGGAGTAAGCAAGATGTCACTTCCTGACATTGCTTACTACTTGTGAAATCTGTGAATGATCACAGAGGTCACATGGTACAGGGCCATTCACAACAGCCTTGTACCATGTGACAAGCTGTGACCAATCACAACTCACACAGTATTTCCAATGGCTGCAAGAATGCAGCCAGAGAGAAGGAAAAATGATTGCTTTTACAGCCTTTATGGGTGTAAAAGCAATCAGTGTAAAAAAAACGTAAGTAATTAATAACCTTCCTCACCCCCCACAAGTAGTACAGTGTCACCATGGTGACACTGTACTGCTAGGGTGACAGTATGTTAAAAAAAAACAACAAAAAACCATAAATAATAATATAAAAAAATAAAATAAAAATGTAAACAAAATTTAGAAAAATTATAATTTTTGGTTATAAACTTATTTGGGTTCATTTTTTTTTTACTAAAAAGATAACTGAATACATTTTGGCCAAGATTTATGAAGAAGGATTATTTATTTGCAAAATTTTATAAGGAAAACACTTTTTTTTCTAAATATTTGGACTTTTTCATTTAGATAGCAAAAAAAATATAAAAATCCCAGCGGTGAATAAATACCACCAAAATAAAGCTTTATCTGTCTCAAAAAAATGCTAAAACATTAATATAGGTACAGTGTTGCATGACCGCGCAATTGTCATTCAAAGTGTGATAGCGCTGAAAGCTGAAAATTGGCCTGGGCAGGAAGGGGGGGAAAGTGTCCGGACTGGAAGGGGGTGAAAGTGTTCGGACTGGAAGGGGGTGAAAGTGTCCGGACTGGAAGGGGGTGAAAGTGTTCGGACTGGAAGGGGGTGAAAGTGTCCGGACTGGAAGGGGGTGAAAGTGTCCGGACTGGAAGGGGGGGAAAGTGTCTGGACTGGAAGGGGGGGAAAGTGTCCGGACTGGAAGGGGGTGAAAGTGTCCGGACTGGAAGGGGGGGGAAAGTATCCGGACTGGAAGGGGGGGAAAGTGTCTGAACTGGAAGGGGTGAAAGTGTCCGGACTGGAAGGGGGGGTGAAAGTGTCCGGACTGGAAGGGGGGGAAAGTGTCCGGACTGGAAGGGGTGAAAGTGTCCGGACTGGAAGGGGGGGTGAAAGTGTCCGGACTGGAAGGGGGTGAAAGTGTCCGGACTGGAAGGGGTGAAAGTGTCTGGACTGGAAGGGGGTAAAAGTGTCCGGACTGGAAGGGGTGAAAGTGTCTGGACTGGAAGGGGGTAAAATATATCGGTCTTTGGCTAGCCATACACATGTAGATTCTCTTGTTCAACCCTATGGGCTGTGAGAAATCACTTGATGCCCCTGTCCTGGCGGATGGAAGATTGTTCCCTGTAACTATTGTACAGAGACAGTCACAACACATTCAGATGTCGGAATACCCAAACTGTGACTGCAAAAACCATATTTTTCGGATACAGCGGGAAGGGTTAGAACCAGGGGCAGACTGACCATTTGGAAAATCGGGCACTGCCTGAGGCCCCGGGGTCAGTAGGGGTCCCCATGAGATGCCCCTGGTACCTTTTTCATAGGCTTTTTTGAGTTTGGGCAAGGACACAGGGGCCCCATGATCCCCTATTGCCCAGGGGCCCCATGAGTTGTCAGTCCACCCCTGGTTAGAACATTACTGAGGTTTCTTGTTGTGTTGATGACCTTTCCTCCATTTCCTTTTGGATTCACAAAGACGTCACCAAGACACAAAGTGGAAATTTCTATCGTGGAATCACAGACAGAAATGAAAAGAAAACCTGACAGAGGTTCTAACTCTTCTCACAATAAAAAAAAAGAAAAATCTGACTGGAGCTGAGCTTCAAAATACTACAACCAACAAAGTGAAGTTGTGGTCACTCCAATCATCCAATCTTTGTACAATGCAATTTTTACACATTACCTACACATGATTGGGCATTCAAAGTGAACACAACTTCATTTTCCTAAGTGAACATTGTAACGGAACCGGACCCCGACTGCACTTAGGTATTTCCGTTAGACTCCCAATTCCCTGTCGGAACACAGATCCACGGACACCACTCTTAAACAAAACCAGGAAATAGACTACTTTATTTTAACACAGACACAAGATACAGGTGAAACTCAAAAAATGAGAATATTGTGCAAAAGTTCATTTATTTCAGTGCAGCAACTTAAAAGGTGAAACTAATATATGAGATAGACTCATTACATGCAAAGCAAGATAGTTCAAGCCGTGATTTGTCATCATTGTGATGATTATGGCTTACAGCTCATGAAAACCCCAAATCCACAATCTCAGAAAATGAGAATATTGTGAAAAGGTGGAATAATCTCGGCTCAAAGTGTCCCACTCTAATCAGCTAATTAAGCCATAACACCTGCAAAGGGTTCCTGAGCCTTTAAATGGTCTCTCAGTCTGGTTCAGTAGGAATCACAATCATGGGAAAGACTGCTGACCTGACACCATCACTGACACCCTCCATAAGGAGGGAAAGCCTCAAAAGGTAATTGCAAAAGAAGTTGGATGTTCCCAAAGTGCTGTATCAAAGCACATAAATAGAAAGTTATGTGGAAGGGAAAAGTGTGGAAGAAAAAGGTGCACAAGCAGCAGGGATGACCGCAGCCTGGAGAGGATTGTCAGGAAAAGGCCATTCAAAAGTGTTGGGGACTTTCACAAGAAGTGGACTGAGGCTGGAGTCCGTGCATCAAGAGCCACCACACACAGACGGATCCTGGACATGGGCTTCAAATGTCGTATTCCTCTTGTCAAGCCGCTCCTGAACAACAAACAAGGTCAGATGCGTCTTACCTAGGCTAAAGAAAAACAGACCTGGTCTGACCTCAGTGGTCCAAAGTCCTCTTTTCTGATGAGAGCCACTTTTGCATCTCATTTGGACACCAAGGACCCCGAGTATGGAGGAAGAATGGAGAGGCCCAAGGACCCCGAGTATGGAGGAAGAATGGAGAGGCCCAAGGACCCTGAGTATGGAGGAAGAATGGAAAGGCCCAAGGACCCAGAGTATGGAGGAAGAATGGAGAGGCCCAAGGACCCTGAGTATGGAGGAAGAATGGAGAGGCCCAAGGACCCCGAGTATGGAGGAAAAATGGAGAAGCACAAGGACCCCGAGTATGGAGGAAGAATGGAGAGGCCCAGGGACCCCGAGTATGGAGGAAGAATGGAGAAGCACAAAAACCCCGAGTATGGAGGAAAAATGGAGAGGCACAAGGACCCCGAGTATGGAGGAAGAATGGAGAGGCCCAAGGACCCAGAGTATGGAGGAAGAATGGAGAGGCCCAAGGACCCCGAGTATGGAGGAAAAATGGAGAAGCACAAGGACCCCGAGTATGGAGGAAGAATGGAGAGGCCCAGGGACCCCGAGTATGGAGGAAGAATGGAGAAGCACAAAAACCCCGAGTATGGAGGAAAAATGGAGAGGCACAAGGACCCAGAGTATGGAGGAAGAATGGAGAGGCCCAAGGACCCAGAGTATGGAGGAAGAATGGAGGGGCACAAGGACCCCGAGTATGGAGGAAGAATGGAGAGGCACACACTGCAAGATGCTTGAAGTCCAGTGTGAAGTTTCCACAGTCTGTGTTGATTTGGGGAGCCATGTCATCTGCTGGTGTTGGCCCACTGTGCTTCATTAAGTCCAGGGTCAACGCAGCCGTCTACCAGGAGATTTTGGAGCGCTTCATGCTTCCTTCCGCAGATGAGCTTTATGGGGATGCTGACTTCATTTTCCAGCAGGACTTGGCACCTCCCACACTGCCAAAAGCACCAAAACCTGGTTCAATGACCGTGGGATTACTGTGCTTGATTGGCCAGCAAACTCGCCTGACCTGAACCCCATAGAAAATCTATGGGGCATTGCCAAGAGAACGATGAGAGATATGAGACCGAACAATGCAGAAGAGCTGAAGGCCGCTATTGAAGCATCCTGGTCTTCCATAACACCTCAGCAGTGCCACAGGCTGATAGCTTCCATGCCACGCTGCATTGAGGTAGTAATTGCTGCAAAAGGGGCCCACACCAAGTACATATGCATGCATATGTACAATCCTTGTTCTATGTACAATCCTTGTTTTATTGATTGCATGTAATATTCTCATTTTCTGAGATTGTGGATTTGGGGTTTTCATGAGCTGTAAGCCATAATCATCACAATGATGACAAATCACGGCTTGAACTATCTTGCTTTGCATGTAATGAGTCTATCTCATATATTAGTTTAACCTTTTAAGTTGCTGCACTGAAATAAATGAACTTTTGCACGGTATTCTAATTTTTCGAGTTTCACCTGTATATGCATTCAAGGGAACAATTCCCCCCTCCCTGCATAAGGACACAGGGCGAGGCAAATTAAATCCAGCAACAAGAAACACATCAGCAGGCAGTCCCAACAGGGGGAAGGGCTGCCGGAAACACCCCCCACCAAGCCAATACACAAACACACACATCCCATAATAGTTTGCTCCCAAGCAAGACACACAATAGAACAATGGGATACAGCCACATGGCACTAAACAATCAACAACCCTCCACCCCAACTATACATGTCTACATATCAGAACATCTCACCCTGCACCCCTAACAAGCACAGGGTAACATACACATAAGAGGGATATGGGGAGCTGAGAAAGGGGTCTCCCGACCTCTCCAAAGTGAGCTGTGTTCCATGGGCCCCCCACCCAAAGTCACTCCCATCACAAACATCATCTACTCAGCGTATTCACCCCAGTGTCTCTATAAATGTTCAATTATTTAGAAGGACTTGTAGCCTGAATATTAGCATTCTCTGAAAGAGTGGCCATCTATGGTGGTCTATGTATTTTTTCACGACAAGCCACCTCTATCACAGGAGTGAAGAGCAATCTCCAGTACTTCCAGAAATGAGGAACATGACACTCCCTCCTCTTCCTCACATGATACAGCTCTAGAACAGTGTTTCTCAACCTCTTTTTCACTTGCAACGCTCTTTAAAAGAATGCAAAATTTCGAGACACCCCAGAATCAAAAAACTAAATGTTACTTATCATTGGTAAGCCTGAGCCCAGGGCAATGCATTCAGCCATCTTGATGAAACTAACTTCACAGCAGAAGCCCTCCTTCACATCAGAGGTTCCCTCATCGCTTTAGAAGATCAACCATCACATCGGAGGTCCCCCACAATATCAGAGGTTCCCCCCCATCACAGAGCCCCCCCAATCAAACTGTCCCTATCACAGAGCCCCCTCCCCACCCATTCACACTGTCCCCATCACAGATCCTCCCAAGCACACTGTCCTTCGTGGGCAGCACAGTGGCTGAGTGGTTAGCACTTCCACCTGGCAGCACTACGGTCATTGGTTTGAATGCCAACCACGGCACCACATGCATGTGGTTTGCATGTTCTCCCTGTGCTTGTATGAGTTTCCCCTCGGTACTCTGGTTTCCTCCCACACTCCAAAGACATGCTGGTAGGTGAATTGGCTCTTGTCTAAATTGTCCCTAGTATGTGTATGTATGAATGTGAGTTAGGGATCTTAGAATGTACGCTTCTTGAGGGTTAGGGACTGATGTGAATGTACAATATATATGTAAAGCCCTGTCTTAATTGTTGGCACTATATCAGAACCCGTAATAAAATAAATAACGGAACCCCCCCAATCACACTGTCCCCCATCACAGAGCTGCCCCCCAATCACACTGTACTCATCACAGATCCTCCCAGCCATAGAGCTCACTATACACATAGGAATCCAACCATTTTTGTGTGCAGGAGGAGATCTGGAGGAGGCAAGCTTCCATCTTCTCCTGAATGCTGGGAGTGGTCCTGCATGCCACCTGTCCTGGATCAGAGTCCCACCTTGGCATGGTGTAGGTGAGCCAGCCATGATCACTATAGCAACAAAGTATGCTGTGTGTTCTCTACATAGAGCTTCATTGGTAGTTATAGTGCTGTAGGACAACCTGTGTGCTCCATGGCAACGCATGATGTTGATCCAGGGCAAACTGAGTCCTATATTATCAGCACCTGGAGGAAACCCAGAAGGTACCCATGTGGAGAAACACTGCACTAGACATCTGAGCCACCAATCTCCAGATCCTAGCGATGTCATATGGGTGAAAGGGAGAGGATCCTTGTAAGATCTGACCATGGAGTTCCCACAGGGATTCTTCTCTTCTGTGGGTGAACGGAGCAGTATGGAAGAAAAGGGAATGAGATTACATGCAGGTGAGGGGAATTGGCAGTTCAGTGAACCTGTTACATGTGCAAAGCCCAGGTCCAGTAGCAATAATTTATCATGATTATAAAATCCCCTGGACCCATGTAAAATATTCTCGCTTTTGTACATCTTCATTTAACCCCCCTGGCGGTATTCCCGAGTGTAGCTCGGGGTTAACTTTCAGTACCAAAAGCGGTAACCTGAGCTACACTCGGGAATACACTGCAGCGTTGCTCCGGGATCCCTCCAGCACTTACCTTGTCCTGCGCTCCCGCGATGTCCCCCCTGCAGAGTCCCCGGCAATATCCTCTGGCCAATGCCGGCATCCATCTTCCGGGTTCCGTTCCCTGCGAGCGTCGGGACGTACGGGGCTTACGGGGGACGGAACCAGTGGGAAATTTAAAAATGTTAAAAAGCGACATTCACTCAATACACTAAAATCACATAGTATTCCATTCCTGTATCAAACCATTTCACATATATTTTGTCCCGAGTGCTTTGTCCGGCGCCCTGCCTGCATTTTTACTGTTCTTTCTGCCTGGAAACTGAGAAACGTCCATGGCGTCCAAAAAGCGTCCCTTTACGTCAAAAGCGGTTTTAGACCGGCTAGAGAACAGCGATAGTAAATCAGAACCACTTGCAGAATTTAGTGATAATGATTTGTGGGGGAAATTCCTCATCAGACACTGAAAACGATTCTGCGACTTTGCTCAGCGATGTGCGAACTTGGCGCTCTATTTCACATTTCAGTGTTTTTGGTTTGATTATATTATTGAATTAAATTTATTATTATTATATTATTATTTTTATGATTATTTATTATATTATAATTTATGATTTCGTGTTTCAAATTTTATCATCCCCGGGATGTTTACTAGACTCTTGTTCGGACAGATTTCAGTGAGTTATTCCTAAAAATTACAGCCTACAATAAAAAAACGACATATTTCCATGCAAAAAATGTACCGCTTTGAGCACAGAAATATTCTGTGTGACCTTCTAAACGTTGATAAAATATTGTTGGTTTTCAGATGTAACACAATCTTACTATCAAAAATAAGTCACCCTGCGTTTCTTGCATCTCCTTCGGGGAAGTTCTGAGTCGGTGGAGGGTCACGCGGTGTAAAAGGAAAAGATGGTGCTACAACTTCAAGATTTATTTTTGATGGTTCTCAAGCGGCTGGACAAAGAGAGCTTTTCTCAGTTCAAAGCAAGGTTAAGCACATTGGATGTGAAGAAAAAATATAAGCAGATCCCAAGTTCCCAACTAGAAGGTGCAGATCCACAATCTGTCACTGACCTCATCCTAGAATTCTACCCTAACTTCTATGGGTTCACTGTGTTCCAGGCTGTCCTAGATGCCATCAATGAGAAGGGACTTTGGAATAAAGTGCTGGATGAATTGGAAGGTATGGTAGACTTGTCTGTAACAATCACAACAATGAGAAATTTCAGTGGGAGTTTGGGTTCAATGGGGGGATAAGCCCTCTGACATTATCAGGTTAAGGCATAGTATAAAGAAGGATAGGGGTGAGTCCAGGAATGGGATTTAAAAGTCCACAATTTCTCATGTCCCTCTCACCCGCTCTAACACAGTGGCTCTTAACCTTTTTGAGTCACAGACCTCTTTAAGAATATGATGAAAGCTATGGACCCCCCATAATGATAACAAATTAAATGGTAAACATGCGACAACAACAGGTCAAGAGGTGCTTAGTGGTCGGTTCTATAATTAGGGGCAGGGTGCATTTTCTTTCATTTCTTTTACAGGGAAACCATTGGCTGGGACAGTAATTTTTTATCTGACCCTCACAGACTCCCATAAACTCATCCATGAACCACTTAGGTGTCCACAGGCCGCAGGTACGGGAACCCTTGTTCTAACGCAGGAGTCTCCAAATGTTCTAAACAAAGGGCCAGTTTACTGTCCTTCAGACTTTAGGAGGGCCAGTCTGTGGCCATTGGGAGCAGAAAAGGTCCCAACATCAGCATCAAAAGCAATGCCCCAACATTGGTGTTATTGGGAGGAATTGTGCCTCATCATTGGTGTCATTGGGCCCCATCATTGGTTGTCATTAGGAGAAAATTGTGCCCCATAGTTGATGTCATTTGGAGGAACTGTGCCTCATCATTGGTTTCAATGGGAATAATGGTGGACCCTTAATTTGTGTCAGTGGGGGGGGGGGGGATTGTGCATCATGGTTGTTGTCAGTGGATGAAATAGTGCCCCAAGGGCTGGGTGAAAGCACGCAAAGGGCCGCAGTTTGGAGACCACTGCTCTAACATATTGTGTATATCTCTTTCCCTTGCTCTCTCATGCCATTCTCCCTCTCCTATCATTCTATCGTCTCTCACTCTCTCTTGCGCGCTCTCTTTTTTCACCCATCTCCTCTCTTTCTTTCTCTCATTCTCCCTCTCTCTCCCCTCCCTTCTAATCTATTTTTTTAATGCTTTCTTTCTCTCTTCTCCAATCTTCCTTCCTTCCTTCCTTCCTTCCTTCCTCTTCAACTCTCTCTCGCTCTTCAGCTTGCTCTCTCTGTCTTGCTCTCTATCTCCTTTCACTCTCTCCCTTTCTCTTTCTTGCTCTATCTCTCTGTTTCTTGTTCTCTCTCTCTTTCTTATTCTCACTCTCTCTTTCTTGTTCTCTCTCTCTCTCCTCTCTCTCTCTCGTTCTATATCTCTGTTTTTTGCTCTCTCTCCCCGTTTCATGATCTATCTCTCTTTTTCTTTCTTGTTCTCTCTCTCTTTCCCGCTCTCTCTCTCTCTCTTTCTTGCTCTCTCTCTTTCTTGTTCGCTCTCTCTATTTCTTGTTCTCGCTCTCTCTCTCTTTCTTGTTCTCTCTTTCTTTCTCTCTCTTTCTGATTCTTGTTCTCTCTCTCTTTCATGATCTCTCTCTCTTTCATGTTCTCTCTCTCTCTCTTTCTTGCTCTCTCTCTCTCTCTCTCTCTCTTGTTCTCTCTCTCTCTCTCTCTCTCTTTCTTGCTCTCTTTCTTGTTCTCTCTCTCTTTCCTGTTCTCTCTCTCTCTCTTTCCTGTTCTCTCTTTCACGTTCTATCTCTCTTTCTCTTTCTTGTTCTCTCTCTATTTCCTGTTCTCTCTCTCTTTCTTGCTCTCTCTCTGTAGAAATTATGTAGCTTAAAACAGACGTCTCATATCTTTCTCATATCTTTTGTTATATTTTACTCTGTATTTTATTTTATCTTTTGTATTCATTTTTGATGCCAAGTGTGCATTAAATAAAAGTCACACTGTTTTAAGTCAGCCTGGCACTAGAACAATTTGCCTCAAACGCCTAAAGACAGACACTTAAATAATATAAGTGTCACGATATTTAACACTCTCTCTTTCTTGTTCTCACTCTCTCTCTTTATTGTTCTCTCTTTCTCTTTCTTGCTTTCTCTCTCTCTCTCTTTCTGATTCTTGTTCTCTCTCTCTCTTTCCTGATCTCTCTCTCTTTCATGTTCTAACTCTTTCTCTTTCTTGTTCTCTCTCTCCTCTCTCTTTTTCTCGTGTTCTCTCTCTTGTTTTCTATCTCTCTCGTTCTCATTATCTCTCTCGCTCCTGTTCTCTCTCTTTATCTTTCTTGTTCTCTATCTTTATCTTTCTTGTTTTCTCTCTCTCTTGCTCTTTATCTTTTTTGTTCTCTCTTTCTCTATCATTATTTTTTTGCTTTCCTTCTCTCTTGCCTTTTCTCCCACCTGTTCTCTCTCTCTCTTGAGTTCTTTCTATCCTTATATCTGACTCTCATTGTAACCTCTCTCATCCATCATATGTATTTTATTTGTTCTGTGACCCTCCCCCACAGAGAATAGAGACTTCTTGGACCTACACCGATCAGATTTGATTGTATACGGGAAGGTTCGTGTAGATCCGATTCTGTACTATCTGCACCACCTAAAGTTACTGACGGATAAACAGTATGAAGAATTAACGAAACAACCGACATACGAAGACAAGATGGGGGGCTTGTTAGATACTGTGCGATGCTGGGATGGCAAAAGCAAGCACAAAGTCATGAGGGCTCTAGAATGTTATAATCCTGAAGTCCTTCAACTAAGAACTGCTGTCTTTCGACAGAACAGCATAGAGATTGAGAGAACGTACTATGAAATTGGTAAGGATGTATATTGTACCTTCATATTATGTCATCCATAGAGTCTTGTCCATGATCTACAAACAAAAGAGTTTGACAAATTTTAATTAATATATATTTTCATCTTCCTTTATAGTGTCAAATCTCTCAGAAGGCAATCACCTTACTTATCTGTATTTTATATTTAATTATTAAGGATAGAGAAAGATATTTAATTGTTATTTATTTCAGGTACTTATATAGCGCCGTCAATTTACTCCGTGCTTTACATATATATTGTACATTCACATCAGTCCCTAACCCTCAAGGGGCGTACAATCTAAGGTCCCTAACTCACATTCATACATACACATACTAGGGACAATTTAGACAGGAGCCAATTCACCTACCAGCATGTCTTTGGAGTGTGGGAGGAAACTGGAGTACCCGGAGGAAACTCACGCAGGCACAGGGAGAACATGCAAACTCCAGGCAGGTGTGTTGAGATTCGAGCCAATGACCCTAGTACTGCCAGGCAGAAATGCTAACCATTTAGCCACTGTGCTGCTCTTTTTATATGTACATTTTACAAAATAAGCTTTTCCCATTAAGGCGAGATTCCAGATTAAATCCTTCTTAAATTAGACCATAAAATACCAAAACTCCCCTAATGTGAAAAGAAAAAAATAATTCTACATTTCATTTGCTTAACCGAATCAAACCCATGAGAATTACACACTGGATGGAGTTTTATATTACCCTTTTACAGTATTAAATAGTTTTTATTGATCTTTTTTTGTTTAAAGTGTTACTAAATCCACAATTTTACAATCAGTCTGTAGATGCAGTAAAACATGCTTGCTATACTCACTGTGGATCCTAAGAGGTTAATCCTCCACACTGTGTAAAAAGGGTGTTTGATCCTGACTTCTCTAATCCTCCCCTTCTTGGGAGAGTGCATGTGATCAGCACAGGGCCAATCAGCACTGTCCAGAGAGAGGTCAGGGGTCCTGCATTCTCCTACAGGAGAATGAAAACTTCTCCTACAAGCTTTAACCAGTGCCTTGCTGCACACCGATAGCAGTTACAAGCCTGCTGATGAGAAAAGGTATTTAGCAGTTTATATTTACTACAATAATTGCATTTCCATGTTGTGTGTACTGTGGGAGACCGGATATAGAGTTCTCAGGTTTGTGGAAAGGTGGGAGGGCTCCATAAGCCATAACCTGTCAAAGCCTCCCAGCCTGTCCTGAGGTGACTTCACTACCTCACTCAAACACTGCTACTTACCCTCTATCTAACATAAAAAACCTACCTAACTAACCTGGAGGGCATTACAAATATTTATATAGTCCCAACCAATCTTTGTGAGCTCTGCTCTGGTGGCTGCTGGAAAATGGTTGCTACTAGTCTGAGATCTAGAGCTTTCTTGTCTTGTCCTGAGAGGGGAAGTCCAGCTTGGAGGGTGTCCTGTCCTCTGGGTAGTCCTGTCATATGCTTGCTGTTCTTGAGGCCTCTGCTGGGCTAGCTGAGAGGCCTGGAAGCTGACTGAGGGTCTGTCTCTGGTTGGATCTGGTCTGGGATCACTGGTAGAAGTTTCTGGAGGACATTGATAGGGAGCATCCATTCATCTGAAGACATTTGTGAGTACAGACCGGTGTGAGAGATCCTAGAGACGGTGGGTTTCTGCCACACTTTTGATGCTTGAGAGTCAGCTGAGCGTACAGTAAAAGGGGGTACCGACTGTTGACCTGAAGAGCTCAGCCCATCTTGTTCTGTGTTAAAAGGAATACAGTGGGGCAAAAAAGTATTTAGTCAGCCACCAATTGTGCAAGTTCTCCCACTTACAAAGATGAGAGAAGCCTGTAATTGGCATCATAGGTAGACCTCAACTATGAGAGACAAAATGAGAAAACAAAACCAGACAATCACATTGGCTGATTTGGAAAGAATTTATTTGGAAATTATGGTGGAAAATAAGTATTTGGTCAATATCAAAAGTTCATCTCAATGCTTTGTTATATATCCTTTGTTGGCAATGACAGAGGTCAGACGTTTCCTGTAAGTCTTCACAAGGTTGGCACACACTGTTGCTGGTATGTTGGCCCATCCTCCATGCAGATCTCCTCTAGAGCAGTGATGTTTCGGGGCTGTCGCTGGGCAACACGCACTTTCAACTCCCTACAAAGGTTTTCTATGGGGATGAGATCTGGAGACTGGCTAGGCCACTCCAGGACCTTGAAATGCTTCTTACGAAGCCACTCCTTCGTTGCCCGGGCGGTATGTTTGGGATTATTGTCATGTTGGAAGATCCAGCCACATTTCATCTTCAATGCCCTTGCTGATGGAAGGAGGTTTGCACTCAAAATCTCACGATACATGGCCCCATTCATTCTGTCCTGTACATTGATCAGTCGTCCTGGTCCCTTTGCGGAGAAACAGCCCCAAAGCATGATGTTGCCACCCCCATGCTTCACAGTAGGTATGGTGTTCTTTGGATGCAACTCAGCATTCTCTCTCCTCCAAACACGACGAGTTTTGTTTCTACCAGACAGATCTATTTTGGTTTCATCTGGCCATATGACATTCTCCCAATCCTCTTCTGGATCATCCAAATGCTCTCTAGCAAACTTCAGACAGGCCGGGACATGTACTGGCTTAAGCAGGGGGACACGTCTGGCACTGCAGGATCTGAGTCCCTTTGCGGCGTAGTGTGTTACTGATGGTAGCCTTTGTTATGTTGGTCCCTGCTCTCTGCAGGTCATTCACTAGGTCCCCCCGTGTGGTCCTGGGATTTTTGCTCACCGTTCTTGTGATCATTTTGACCCCACGGGGTGAGATCTTGTGTGGAGCCCCAGATCGAGGGAGATTATCAGTGGTCTTGTATGTCTTCCATTTTCTAATTATTGCTCCCACAGTTGATTTGTTCACACAAAGCTGCTTACCTATTGCAGATTCAGTCTTCCCAGCCTGGTGCAGGTCTACAATTTTGTTTCTGGTGTCCCTCGACAACTCTTTGGTCTTCACCATAGTGGAGTTTGGAGTGTGACTGTTTGAGGTTGTGGACAGGTGTCTCTTATACTGATAACAAGTTCAAACAGGTGCCATTGATACAGGTAATGAGTGCAGGACAGAGGAGCCTCTTAAAGAAGAAGGTACAGGTCTGTGAGAGCCAGAAATCTTGCTTGTTTGTAGGTGACCAAATACTTATTTTCCACCATAATTTGCAAATAAATTCTTTCCAAATCAGCCAATGTGATTGTCTGGATTTGTTTTCTCATTTTGTCTCTCATAGTTGAGGTCTCCCTATGATGCCAATTACAGGCCTCTCTCATCTTTTTTAAATGGGAGAACTTGCACAATTGGTGGCTGACTAAATACTTTTTTTGCCCCACTGTATGCTCAAGTTGCTTAAAGAAAGAAGTTTGTGTCTTTATCTGCTTCAGCTACGCCAAGTCCATTACTGGCTCCTGGCCCCTACAAGGACAGTGCTTACAGTGCTGCAGAAGGAAGTCTAGTATCCTCATCATGTACAAAGCTACTTCTGGAGTATTCCACTCATCCCCATCCAAGTTACCCCTAAACATAAAAACACCATAAGAACTCCCCCAAACTGCTTACTAGGCCAAAGAGTGACTGATGTGGCAGTGCCAGGCCATGCCACTGTGTGATTAGGCCAGATTTTGGAGGAAACAAGCACCTTAATGATCCAGGTGTGTACTTCTTTCCTACCAGAGCTGGGATCAGAGCTCAGAGCCCCCCCCACTTCCTGAGAGGGGCTGGCATGCACCGTACTGTCCAGGCCAGGACAGACCAAGGCCCGAGTAGGGTTGCCACCTCATCCCTTTAAAACTGAACACATATTAATTACCGTATTTTTTGCTGCATAAGACGCACTTTTTTTCCCCTAAAAAATGTGGGAAAATGTCTGTGCGTCTTACAGAGTGAATATGGAGCGGCCGTCCTGGTATTCCCCCCGTTGCCGCCGCCATGCTGGAATACCGGGCCGGCTACTCGGCTCTGTGCAGCAGAACCTGCAGACCTCCAGTAGTCCTACCTGTTCCTCGGACCAGCAGTGTCCTCACCGTATTCTCTCCCCATTGCCGGCAACTTTAGTGTGGGCACCTGGCTGTGACAGCTTGCGGCTTCACAGTCAGGTGCCCACTGCGCATGCACGAGAAGCACTGCGCTTTGTGAATGGCCCTGTAGTCATCTGGGACCTGTCACATGTGCCAGAAGACTACGGGGAGGGAGGGGGAGGGACAACTCCACGGAAGTGGTAATGGGTACCTGTCAAATTTGGGTACCCGCTCCCCCCTCCTTCACTCTCCAATGTCCACAGACTCTGGTCATCTCCTGTACTATGTTCGCAGTCTCTGGTCATCTCCTGTACTGTCCGCAGTCTCTGGTCATCTCCTGTACTATGTCCGCAGTCTCTGGTCTTCTCCTGTACTATGTCCGCAGTCTCTGGTCATCTCCTGTACTGTGTCTGCAGTCTCTGGTCTTCTCCTGTACTATGTCTGCAGTCTCTGGTCATCTCCTGTACTGTGTCCGCAGTCTCTGGTCATCTCCTGTACTGTGTCCGCAGTCTCTGGTCATCTCCTGTACTGTGTCCGCAGTCTCTGGTCATCTCCTGTACTGTGTCCGCAGTCTCTGGTCATCTCCTGTACTGTGTCTGCAGTCTCTGGTCATCTCCTGCACTATGTCCGCAGTCTCTGGTCATCTCCTGTACTGTGTCCGCAGTCTCTGGTCATCTCCTGTACTGTGTCCGCAGTCTCTGGTCTTCTCCTGTACTATATCTGCAGTCTATTGGTTCAGAATATTTTTTTTCTTGTTTTCCTCCTCTAATTCCTAGGTGCATCTTATGGAGCGAAAAATACAGCACACAGTTTATGGGGCTGATTACGTTTGTAATTAAACTCACCTTATCTCTTATCTGCATTAAATTAGCCTCAGAACCTGT
The DNA here is from genome assembly GCF_062004578.1 of Staurois parvus. Classification (NCBI taxonomy): domain Eukaryota; kingdom Metazoa; phylum Chordata; class Amphibia; order Anura; family Ranidae; genus Staurois; species Staurois parvus. Next base: position 95,256 of record NW_028318838.1, read on the forward strand.
GTAATTAATATGTGTTCGATTTTAAAGGGATGAGGTGGCAACCTTAGGCCCGAACCTGAGAGAGAGGCCATGGGGGACAGAGCAGCTGGGAAGCTGCAAGTAAAGATGCAGAGCCAAGGTGCAGCATCTGTGCATGAACACTGGGACGTGTTTGATGGTCAGGAGGACCAAGAGGTACTAGTCAAGGAGAGCCATGAGGCTGAATGTTATTTTTCGTATCCAGTTGATGGTGAGAACCCTCGCATGAGGAACCTTTTTTGTGAACTTTCGTTTGTTTTAAATAAAAGTGGGCAGAAAAAGCCCTGAAAACTACTTCTGGCGTGGAGTAAACTCGCCGTTTGTTGCTATGAAATGAGCTAAATCACCCCAAACCATCGCATTGTGTTCGTGTGTCTGGCTGTGCTACTAAAAAAAGTGTTTTTATTTTTCTTGATACGTTGCTGTTGGGGAGTTCCCTTCACTTCCTGTCTGGTAACACAATGTCAGCGGGACAGGAAGTGAAAGGAAATCTCTTTAACAGACCCCTAGATAGGACTAATAACCTGAGAGGGGTTCTAAGACTTCCACACCCTATCCAAAACTGAAATGGTTGTTGGCTGGACAAGCACTTTAATATTCTAGTTTTCTTAATGCTGATTGGGTGAACTTTGGATAACTTTCAGCTCTTGTTCCCTTTTAGGACGTTTTAGATTAGAAAGAAAGGACATTGTCAGGACAGAAGATGCAGGTGAGCATTGGCCTACCCTGGGAGACGTACATGCACACAATATTTCCTGCTTGTTTCTTTTATGATTTTTACATTGCATATCACCTTCACACATCGTTTCCCATTTCTGTCATTTATAAATGTTACATTGTATATAATTATTGTTATTATTAGGCTGCTTTCACACTGATCTCTTTTTCTTCTGTTTCTGCATTTTAAAAAGTGGAAGAAAAACACATGAACATTAAATCCTATGGAACTCTTCACACTGGTCGGTTGCGGTTCCATTGCGATTTTCAAAGTTCTGCTTGCTGCATTTTTGGTGCACCTCCCCTTTGAAATGAATGGAAAACGCATAGAAAATGTGTAAAAAATGCACCACTGCAAAAAAGGCATAAAAAATGCACCTCATTGAAATAAATACAAAGCACATCAAAAACGTACCCGAGCTTGCATTTTTGCTGCATTTTTTTGAGTCACATTTCAGGTGAAAAATGCACTGGAAGAATGTTAAATTGTGGCAAAAATGTTTTTGCAAGGAGAAGTGTGAAAAGAGCCCTATTATTATCAGTGGTGTATTTAGGTTATGTGCTGCCATAGGAAACACAAAAATTGGTGTCCCCCCCGCAGAAAAAGCACCCCTGCCCTCCACCCGAGCCTTCCACTACCACTGTCCCCATATACCAGCCACCATCCCCCATGGCAAGAGAGAGAAAGACACTCACCTTCACAGCTCCGGACATCCCCGGGAACGAGAATCGGGCTGTTCATACACCGTCATGAAACCCACAGCATCTCTCGGAACCCACCAGGTCCCCATGCCATGTGTGTCCCTACTTCCAAGGGGCAGTGCTGCCCCCCCCCCCCCGAAAAATGCCACCCTAGGCAAATGCCATGTTTGTCTTGTGGTAAATACACCCCTGATTATTATTAATCAGGATTCAAACAGTGTCTTCAGTTTGCACAGCACATTACAAAGTAAAGGGAGAAAGTGCAATAAAATTCAATACATGGGGGTTCGAAGGCCCTTGGAACAATCCGGAACCTCCCGCTCATACTGACCTCATTGCTATCCTTATCAGGGCTTACTTGACTTAATTATTCTGGTCAGGTCTCAAATATTTTATGTTTTTTTTAGTCTTTTTAAAGGGCATGTCAAGGAACAGTCTATCTGTGGAATACATGCGTGTTTTCTTATATCACAAAGCTGTATATAACCGCATCCAAATATGCATGTCGGCATTCACTAAAAAACACCACTAAAATACTGCATATAGTCATGTGGTGTAATGTAATGAGTCATCAGCTGTCAGTGGGTTCCCTGTTGACTGCTGCATGTACAAAAAAATTGCCAGCAATTAAAAATTAAGAAAAAAATATGGCGTAGGGTCCCCCCCCACCCAATGCATACCAAGCCCTTCAGGTCTGATATGGATTTTGGAGGGGACCCCATGCCATTATTTTTTTTATTTTGGCGTGGTATGGATTGAGGGGGGGGACCTCACGCCGTTTTTTTTCAAAATTTTTAATTGCTGACAATTCTTTTTTTTTACATTCAGCTGTCAGTGGGGAACCCCATTGACAGATGATGACTCATAGGTTGTTAAGGACACTGGTGGCCACCTTCTCCTTAACAACCAATACATACCTCATGCCTCAACACCACCTAATTACCACATGCATTTCATTAACTCCACTTGTTTGCCTCCTCCCCACTCCACTGCCACATTTGGCACTTTTCGGAAAGGGGGGGTGGGGGAGTGGATACCTGGTTTCTACAGGTACCTGCTCCCACTTCCGACTCAGTTTGCCGGGGCGAACTGAGTTGGAAGTTCAACCCCCTCCTTCCACCTGAAGTCTTCTGGGACACTTAACAGGTCCTAAAATACCGCATACGAGCAACAGTGAATTGACATTTTCAATACTGCATGTGAAAAGTGGTCATGTGACTGACATGACGCATGTGATAACTTTTAGTAACGTCCCCAGTATGTAAAAAAATCCAAACTATTAAATAATTTTTTATTAAATTTTTAACTTAATTTTTTTCCTCTTTTTTTATATTTCTGTTATTAGAGTAGTTCAGTGTCACCATAGTGAATGGTTTAAGATTCATGATAGCTTACTTACTGTTGACATGCTGTGATTGGCTACAGCTAATCAAATAGTACAGGTAGCCAGGTACCATGTGATAGCTGTGAGCCAATCACAGCTTTACAACACTAATCAAACAGTCATGAATTGAAACCATTCATGACTGTTTTGTTTACACTGTATCATGTGATTTCTATAACCAATCATAGCGATCATATGATATCCGGTTACTGGTCACCAGCAACAGCAATCCTCCTGTGTCCGGTGGACACAGCGGTCACGGGAGTGGCATGCTGCGTGCCCCTAATCTGGAGCAGGCTGGATCACAAACATGTATGATCCAGCCTGCTTGTGCCACCCTCCTGCAGTAAAATTACTGTGGGTGGGCGATACCTGGTTGAGAATCAAATCCGTAAGCGATTGGAAGCCATTTGCAGAGTACTGGTCTCTCTTGCTAGTAGGACCTGCTCTGCACCTCTGCAACTTTGTCAAACCATGTCCCATTGATTGTTTGCTAGAAGCCTTTGTTTATCTCTCCCGAATGTGTCTCAAGTCAGTGCATATGAGTAGAGCAATTTTCCGAAAGTGCTAGACTCCAGAACCTTTGGGCAAGAAGTGTTTGATCCATGTGGATTTCAAGGGAAAACGTCAGGATCTCAGGCAGTGGTGGGTGATGAACGTCAATCATAAAGGAGGAACCAGAAGTCTCACTGCGACAAGAGAGGTAGAGCAAATCCTTTCCTGGGCAGATTTTCACATTTGGAATGTAGATAACCGGCAGACACATTTTCTCAGCTGGCAGTACCTAAATTTCTAGCAGATGATTCATGAGGATTGCCATTTGGTGTTTACTAATGATAGGTGAATCTGCTTGGATTCTATTCACCGAGGATTCATCAAAAATTGTTTAAAAATCAACAAACCACATTTTAGAGGCCAATCCTATGGAAGTCTTCCTTGTTAAACTCTATTTTGAGGGTGAGTCAGTCTCCTGTAAAAAAGGCATGGGAAGCTGGGTACTGTCACAGGGGATATGCAAAAACATTTTTTTTAAATACTGTACTGTGGGAAATAATCAAAGATAGTGCTGATTACAAACTCCATCCCTAAGATTGAGGCCCAGAACTGCCTAGAGCAGTTGCTATCTATCTCCTCTATCAGGCGTTCCTTAATGGACCCCAAGAAAAAGTATAATTTTTTTTAGTTTTGTTACACCTCTCCAACCTTTGACTTCTTGGTAACCTAAAACAAGGGAAGGTGGGAGGGTAAAACCTAAACAACCCCTAGCTCTTCTCAGCCCATCTGACTTTCAACCATCATTCAGGTAAGACATACACTTTCCTCAATAAACTGTTAAGCCTTCTTTGACCTGTTCCTCCCCTTCGCCATAAAAACCCTCCATCCATTTTGTTCTTCTCCAGATTCTCACTTTTTCTCTGTGTCTGGGAGGCTTCAAAACCTAGGAGGAGACTGCATGCAATCCTCCAAGTCACATGTTTAGGAATCCCAAAATGGCCAATCAATTGGCCAATAAGGCAATGCCAGTGAAAATCAAGAACTCTGGAGTGGTCAGTTTTGTTTAAGGAGCCAAATACAAAATAAAAAAATATGGAATGGATTTATAACTATATTATTTGTTTTTTTACCTTGTAGCCAGAATGCATTTTCTGAATAAATATAAAGAAAAACTTATGAAGAACATAATAATGGTGGATCCAGTGCTGGATGATCTCCAGGATCAGCAGCTGCTCACACAGAGACAGCACAAAAGCTTAATGAAAAAGGCAACATCGCTGGAGAAGATGAGATCCCTCTTGGATACAGTGAGGACCTGGAGCTATCCCAACAAAGAACAAGTGTACAAGGCTCTGAAAAAATACAGCTATGGAATAATAAGGGACTTGGTAACACAGGAGGACAGATTCTTCAACTGTAAGTCTGTGTGATACTTTGCTTAATACATTGAGGCAATTCTGGATTCAACCAGAGTAGCAGAGAGGACCTTACAAGTCTTTCTCTGCTCCACTCCACAAACACCTTGTAATAAGTCAGTTATGAGCAGAGTGATGTGAGCTCTGGGGTATTAGTCAGCTTACTTGACTAGTGCACCCGAGATAGGTTCATCCAGACCCCACTACACCACCGTTACCCTTTACCCTTCCATACCAATCCCCTTTACTTACTATACTTACAGAAAACACAACACCAATTTTGGAGTAAAATGGCCAGCACGGCCTTTTATTAACAAATCAAGTTTAAACACATCAACCATTCCTTATAACAGAAAACATAAAGAGTTGTCGTTGGTCTTTGAAGGCACCCCCAAAACGATCCGAAATGCACCTGCGGACAACCATATTCCACTAGGCCTCCAGCCGCAACCAACCAGCTCGGAGACAACCATACCGTCCGCAGTGCAGCACCACCACCTTCCAGTTAAACCTCGGTTAACTGGGAATGTTCCCGGGCACACCATACCAACGATGGGTCCCACACCATTTTGTACCTCCAAGATAAGAACCGCCTCCAAAGACCAACCACCGCCCAGGAACCAAATTAACCCCCCCCCCCCAGGAGGAACACAACATTCACCAAACAGGGCGGGCGGGAGGGAAGCTCCCACGTCCAGCTCCCAACTGACGCCCCTCCCCAGAACACCCCACCCTAAAGTGCAGGAGACCCCACCTACACTCTCCTCTACCAACCAGATCCCCCAGCTATCCTTTACCAACTCTAAACAATCATTAACCCTCACACGTCTTTCTTCCCACTCTGGGCCTAGTCATGCCTGCCCTGCGCTAATTCTTTTCTTCTTTTATCGCTGCGGGCATTTCTTTATATAGGTCTTTTAAAGGATAAGTTCACTTTTTTACAAAAAATAATAAATGCACATTTTTTTGCAGGTAACGGTTTGGCCGCAGGAGCATGTAAAGCATTGCACCAGTTAAGTTCACCTTTACCAAAAAGCTGCCTTTGCAGGTAAGGGATATCTGTAGATACAACAAACTGTTCAGCTTTGACCAAAGTTAAGTAATACCCTCGCTGTAGATATGGGCCATTCTAACCTGATTGAAAAACTCCCAGGGATATGTCATCCCATTCTGCCTTTTTGCTAGGACATTTATACGACATTCCCAGAATGATTCAACCCGCATAGTACAGACATGATCTACCTGCGCTATCTCCCTACCCAGGGGCGTACTGACCATTTGGAAACTCGGGCACTGCCCGAGGGCCCGGGGTCAGTAGGGGGCCCCATGAGATGCCCCTGGTACCTTTTTCATAGGCTTTTTTGATTTTGGGCAAGGACACAGGGGCCCATGATCCCCTATTGCCCGGGGGGCCCATGAGTTGTCAGTCCGCCCCTGTCCCTACCCCAAGTGACCCCAAAAAACAAAGTGACTGCAGACACCTAACTATATTCCAAAATAATGAAAAAATAATTATAAGCGTGACAGGGTGCTGCGCTACTTAGTGAATGATAAGTGAAAAAATTAATGACATAAGCTCAATGTAAATATGGCCCTCATCCAAGTGTGAACATAACACATAAATACATCTAAATGGTGCAAAAAATGCCAAGTGACAGTACCGGCTGCAGAAAAAAGGCTATAAAGTACTGGTGACACAAGTGAATAAATCAATATTGCTGATGTATAAAGAAGTGACTCAGTCCCAAATGATCAATCAAAAATAATTGATGAGTGACTCAATCCAAAAAAATCAAAAAGTGTCTCAGTCCCAAAAATATATATAAATAAGACAGTCCGAAAAATTCAGAAAAAAACACAGTAAATCTTCAGTGATTTCCAATAAATCGGTCCTCGATGCAATCAAAGAGCAAAAGGTCATCTCCAATGGCACCTACAAACACTCACAAGCATGCTCCAGAAATTGCCACAGACCTCTGTCATCCCCAATGACTTCAATAAAATTTGAATGCGCATATAATAATTGATAAATTGGGGTTCCTCCACACCCCTAGTCATCCACCATTTTAGAACCACTGGGTATCCCCCTTCTTTATTCTTAATCTCCAGCTGGGTGGAGAAACCGATCACTTTAAGGGTCACTTGGGATCAAGTTCAGTTAAGATTTGACAGAAAAACCTGGATACTCACAGGCATACTCTTTCTTCCCCGTCACAGCAGCTCTGCTGCAATGGAGGAGATAGAAGACCACACATCTTTGGGTGTTGAGAGTTTGCTCCTGTCATGGTGGGAGTGAGCGGTAATGGCTGGGAGTGTCTTAGCAACATCCTAACAACAAGGCAGAATGGGATGATGCTATCTCTGGGAGTTTGTTCTGCCCAGTCTTCAGGAGGTATGTAAATGGCCTACACCTATAGCAAGGACATTACTGAACTTTACTCAAAGATTAATAGTCTGTTTTTATCGACAGACACAACTTATCTGAATAGTATGGTAAAGGTGAACCAACCCTTTAAGTGTGGCTCATAACATCACCACAAATAATATTTAGTGCCTTAACAATACAGAAAATTTTCAGAGATGGTGAAAATTATACCGGTAATGGTCAGATGGATAGTGTATGGTCAGAGGCTGCAGAGACACTACAGGAGATGTAGAGGCTAAAGATGTGCTGCAGATGACAGAGATTGGGGCAATTTACATGAGGCTTCTAGTGATCATTGCCGGTACAGAACCTTCACAAATCAGTGCTCTATATATTATAAGTTACTGCCCCCATTTCTGATATTTGTTTCAGCAATATACATTATAAAAGGGGAAAACAGAAAATGAAGAAGACAGTGTAAAAAATGGTAAAGTGATGTGGTAGGGAAATAAACCAATTCATTTAACTAGCAGAACCTGTTTTATTTTTCCTTTACTGACCCTGAATAGGAACCCAGGAGAAAACTCTTACTATTGATTGCAAACCTTTGGGCAATTGAAACCTGAGGGCTGTACAAGTACCAAATGGCTGTGGGTTGGACACCAGGGCTGTACCATTGCTTTGGTTGAATGCAAATGCTAATGTTTTGAGCAGTTTAGGAAAACCAAACTTAGCTACAGCTAAAAGTGGAAAGGTAATAACATAGTTTTGTGGGGGTTTTTGCAGACCTAAAGGTAGGTCCATTTTGAATGATTCATGGGAACCTCTAAAAAGGGTGGAATAAATGTCTTCTATGATACTCAGAATGTTCAGATGTTCCTTTGTAATTGGTAACAATTACAGTGTGTGGCAATAAAAAAGCCTCTAACATATTATCTCTTTCAATCAGTTGCAGATTCTCAGATAAATTTAAGAAATCACTTTTTGGACAGAAACCAGAAGGAACTCACAGGAAAAATAAGAAATGTAGATCCAGTTCTGCGGGATCTGTTGGATCAGCGCCTGCTGACAGAACAACAATATACCAAATTGAGAGAGAAGTCATCCTCAGAGGAAAAGATGAGCTCGCTCTGTGATATGATTCATAATTGGAGTTATACTAACAAGGATAAAGTGTACAACATACTGAGAAGACACAACTACAAGGAAATACGAGCCCTGGAGCTATCATATGTCCCCTGTAAGTGTCTCTTGACTATGAGGGAGGAGGTTGGGGCAGAATCTGTCATTAAAAAATAGATATTTTTATTTTATTAATGATTGAATAAACGATTTGCGAGGATTATGGAAATGGGTCAGAATGTTAGATTTTTACATTTAAAAATTCTTAAACCTTAAAGAACAAATCCAGGCATGGCTATATTATTCATAGGTATGTTGGTCCAGCTTTGACCAATGTAACTATGAATATACAGAACCTTACCTGGCTGATGCCATTGGGAGCTGGAAGTCACCAAAATAGACATCACTACTACAGTGATCCCAACTAGCTTCCTGGACCCGTGCTGAATGGCTGCCCTGCTGCATTGTGGACATGGGACATCAGCTTCTCGGCACGGGTGCCATTCAGAGATGCTTTGCATGTTCAGAATCAATGACAACATACGCTGATTAGATGAGGTGGAGAGTAGTGGGGGGGAGCACTCCCCAATCAGAGAACACTTTGCATTCATGCTGAAAATGCAAAACATTCTCTAAAAGGCACCAGTGCTGAGAGGCCAACCCCCTGTGTTTTCACTGCCATAGGGCAGCCATGAACCCAGAATCTATTGGAGGTCACTGGAGTAGAGGTGTAGTAGAGGTGTAGTAGTTGTGTCTACTTCAGTGATTTCTAGCTTCCAGGGGCATCAGCCAGGTATGGTATATACATAGTAGCAGTGTTCTGATGAGGTGGTTTGGGTCGAAACGTGCTGTTTTGAAAAAAAAAGTACCTTTTTTTCAGAGCACACCACCACTATGCAGTGCAATGAACTTCATAGCAAACCATGAAAATGACCTTGTCTCTGCGCTGGCACTGCAATGAACAAGACCCAATGCAAATGATGGGAACAGGTCCTCAAACAAAGTTTGTTTGCAAAAATGAGGGATTTTATTTTACTGAAGTGGACTAAACTTTATTTATTTTTTTACTTTTCACACACATAGCTCTCGTCCATGGGGACTTATCTGATGTTTCCCCACCGGACTATCTGTACAGATATGGACTTCCCAGGCCACAAGGTATGTGAATAGAAATCACACTTATTTGATGGTTGTCATCTATTTTCCTTAGATCACTCCTTCCCAAAAATGTCTACAATTCTTCACAGTGTGCCACTAAAACACTCAAACAACCCACCTACATTACCTGTATCTAGTCTGGACATTGTCTTCTCAAAACTGTCCCATGATGCTCCACGTGTAATCTGTCACTGATATGTGACACAAGATGTATCTCCATAGAGCCCATCATTGTCCCACCAAAGTGAGGGTGAGATCTCACCAGAGGTGGGAGGGCATCAACTGCGGCTCCATATGCCTTTTTATTCCCATAGACTTCATTCAACAGATTGCAACATTTCAAGGCCATGCAGAGTTCCTCCATCATGCTTTGTGCATCAATGAAGGACCCCTTGTGTGGCTCCAGAAGACTGAACATTGGTGGATGACTGCTGTGCATACGGATAAAGCTTCAGTTGATGGTGTTTACACCATCATTACATTTAGCTTCAGTTGATGGTGTTCTGAAAACATACATGTTGTCATGTGAATGTAAACAGAACCATACATAAAGAACCTAACTATCCAAGCACATTTGGATAAAATGACTGAAAACACAGGTTGGGAATGTTTATATGATCCTAATGAAAGCCAGCAGTACCGTGTCACTAGATGATTCGCACCGACTTGAGATGGAGACTAGTGAGACAGGGGAGCCCTCAATGGTGTTGCTTTGTTGCATCATCATACATAGTTATGGTTCTTCCATTCTTAGGCTAGGTTCACATCTGTGCGATGCCACAATGCCACAATGCATGCATCTCATTTTTCAAGCGCACAACACTGTCAATAATTCCAAATGGCATCCCAACGCACCTCGCAAATGGGCGCGTAAAACAAAATACAGTAAGTCCCCTACTTACAAACAATTTCCGCTCCGGGTCTACGTTCGTAAGTCCAATTTGTTCGTAAGTCCAACAAAGTGAGGTTTATAATACTTTTTCACACAAATAATGCATAAAAACAAACAAAAATACTGTAAAGAAAAGATGTTTAATCTTACAGTACCCTGAAATGTACAGAAGTGCAGTACAACCGCCGGCATACCGGGGCTGGCATGGAGGATCAGACAAGACTGCTTCTGTTATACTTGCTTCCAGACATCCTGGGCCTGAAATCAGCACTGTACTACTCTACACCGACAATGTCCGGCAGACACGTGAGCTACTTTGGTGATTTGACATGTGTATACATGTTTGCATCTTTGAAAGTTTGCCACGTGAAGGTTCACAAGTAGGGAACTTACTGTAACATGTGTTTAGGTGCACCGCTTGTACTTTTCTTGTGCAATTTTTGCATGTAGAGCGAAGGGGCCTATTAAAATGAATGGACTGATCTAAATGCGACACACAAATACACATGCCTGCCATCATACTTGCATAGATGTGAATGGAGCCTTATATACAGTGCCTTGAAGAAGTATTCATATTCTAATTTTCCACATTTTTTCATGTTAAAACCAAAAACATACATTTATTTTATTAGGATTTTATGTATGTCCCTTTTCTAGGGATCACGTGTAATAAGAGAATCTGATCTGTTGTAGATCTATTTTTCCATAAAGCCCATTCTAGTATTGCTTTTTATCTCACGCCATTATTGTACATGGGACATTATACTGTATATACTTTCATGTTTTAGTTATTATTTTCTCTTACCATAGGTGCGGCTTCAAAACCTGAAGTAAAGATCAAGGTTCCACCATTTTCACGACTTGGTAAGTCCAAAAAACTGGTGGAAATATTCTGATAAAGCACCAAAACTGATCTGCTGTTCAAACTATGAGGTTCTAGGGTGATCAGATCCTCTAATATGAGCCCCTGTGTAAGGTAGGAAATGCTTCTGTTTTCTACCTTTATGAATACAATCCCCTGGGCCTAGTCTATCACATGTAGGTTTACATAGGTTTGTATAACTGTTGGGTGATTACCAATAACAGGTAGAGAAGGTCAGGGCAGAGTAATTTCTGTTTTCTGGTCAGTCATGTTGGAAGGTGTGATGTCCTAAAGTGGGTCTAATAATAGGGGTATTGAGAAGGTCAGGAGCAGAGTATTTTCTATCTTATTGGGGGTCATGTTGACCTTGTGATATCCCATTGGTAGGTGTAATGAGAAAGGCAGAGAGATGCTCGGGAGCAGATTATTTATTTATTTTGGAGAGTCAATTTGGAGAGTGTGATGTCCCAGTAGTAAGGGTAATGAGAAAGGTAGGAGAAGGTCCAGGGTAGAGTAGTCTGTATCTGATGAGCAGTCCTGTTGGACAGTGTAAGTTCCGTGAGGGATGTGTAATCAGAAAGGTATAGAGAAGGTCAGGAGCAGAGTATTTTCTATCTTATGGAGGGTCTTCTTGGATCTGTGATATTCTTGTGGAAAGCGTAATCAAAAAAGTAGAGAGAACATTAGGAGCAGAGTCATTTCTACCATATGGATGGTCATATTGGAGGGTGTGGTATCCCAGAGGTGTATGTGATTAGAAAGGCAGTGAAAAGGTGAAGAGCAGAGAATATTCCACCTTTATAGAAGGTCATATTGGAGGTAATATCCCAGTGAGGAGTTTAATCAGGAATGTAAAGAGTAGGTCAGGAGCTGAGCATTTGTTTACCTTTTGAAGGGTCCTGTGGGAGGGGATAATACAATTAACCACTTGCCCTCCTGAGGATTTACCCCCCCCCCTCTTCCTGACCAGGCCATTTTTTGCATTATGGGACCGCGTTACATTAACTGACAATTGCATAGTCATGCAACACTGCACCCAAATTAAATTTATGGCCTTTTTTTCCCGCAAATTGAACTTTCTTTCAGTGGTATTTGATTGCCTGTGCGTTTTTTATTTTTTGCGCTATACAAAAAAAAAAAAAAGACCGACAATTTTCAGAAAAAAAACAATATTTTTGATTTTTTGCTATTAAACATGTCCAGTAAAAAAATTAAAAAAAATCAAATTTCGTCATTCTGTGAATTCAATACGTGTGAATGAATTGATTTTCGTGAAAGTTATAGCGCTTACAAATGGCGGTATTTTCATTTTTACTAGAAATGGCGGCGATCAGCAACTTATCGCGGGACTGCGGCGGGCATTCCGACACTGAGGGGAACTGACTTGGTGTCACTAACATCCCCGGTGACACCAATACAGAGATCTCCAGGAATCATCGGGCGCCAGCTAGTAAATACCGGCTGGGACATGGTGATTGACAGTCACGGCCGCGAAGGGCACTAGCACGCGCCCCCTACCCGGACGTACATACCAAACTGTAAAAGTCTGACTTATTACATGTACACTTACAAGCTCCAGTAATAAAACAGCGCTGTATACAGAGATCTCCTGCAGGTTCCCACATCTTAAATGGCCACCGTCCAGTGCGCATGTGTGGCAAAATCGTTCCAGCTCCGTCCGATGCATTTTGCCAGAAGCGACACCATCGGGGTACACTTCGAATAGCATTAGAAAGATTAGCAAATAAATCAAATATAATAAAAGGTCAATATCTGTTCTTATTTATAACTAAACTATGGATGTGCATAATGCTTGTGACTAGGTATACCAGGCATGCTGATCATAGTCACATAGTTACATAGTTAGTCTGGCTGAAAAAGACAAAAGTCCATCCAGTTCAACAACAAAAAAAAAAGTTATAATCCAACACCCACAATTGTTCCTGAGGAAGGCAAAAACCCAATAAAGCACGATCCAATTTGCTCCTGCTGGGAAAAAATTCCTTCCTGATCCCCCGAGAGGCAATCGGATATTCCCTGGATCAACTTTACCTATAAATGTTATATCCAGTTATATTCTGTGTATCCAAGAAAGAATCCAGGACTTTCCTACAGCAATCCACTGAGCTGGCCACAACCAACTCCTGAGGGAGTCTATTCCACATTCTCACAGCTCTTACTGTGAAGAAACCTTTCCGTGTTTGGAGATTACATTTATTTCCTCCAGACTTAAAGAGCGCCCCTTATGTATTATACATGGTGATCATATCCCCCTTATGTAATATACATGGTGATCATATCCCCCTTATGTAATATACATGGAGATCATATCCCCCTTATGTATTATACATGGAGATCATATCCCCCTTATGTAATAAACATGGAGATCATATCCCCCTTATGTATTATACATGGAGATCATATCCCCCTTATGTATTATACATGGAGATCATATCCCCCCTTATGTATTATACATGGAGATCATATCCCCCCTTATGTATTATACATGAAGATAATATCCCCCTTATGTATTATACATAGAGATCATATCCCCCTTATGTATTATACATGGAGATCATATCCCCCCCTTATGTATTATACATGGAGATCATATCCCCCCTTATGTATTATACATGGAGATCATATCCCCCTTATGTATTATACATGGTGATCATATCCCCCCTTATGTATTATACATGGAGATCATATCCCCCCTTATGTATTATACATGGAGATCATATCCCCCCTTATGTATTATACATGGAGATCATATTCCCCCTTATGTATTATACATGGAGATAATATCCCCCTTATGTATTATACATGGAGATCATATCCCCCCCCCCCCGTATGTATTATACATGGAGATCATATCCTCCTTATGTATTATACATGGAGATCATATCCCCCCTTATGTATTATACATGGAGATCATATCCCCCTTATGTATTATACATGGTGATCATATCCCCCTTATGTATTATACATGGAGATCATATCCCCCCTTATGTATTATACATGGAGATCATATTCCCCCTTATGTATTATACATGGAGATCATATCCCCCTTATGTATTATACATGGTGATCATATCCCCCTTATGTATTATACATGGAGATCATATCCCCCCTCATGTATTATACATGGAGATCATATCCCTCTTATGTATTATACATGGAGATCATATCCCCCTTATGTATTATACATGGTGATCATATCCCCCCTTATGTATTATACATGGAGATCATATCCCCCCTTATGTATTATACATGGAGATCATATCCCCCCTTATGTATTATACATGGAGATCATATCCCCCTTATGTATTATACATGGTGATCATATCCCCCCTTATGTATTATACATGGAGATCATATCCCCCCTTATGTATTATACATGGAGATCATATCCCCCCTATGTGTTATACATGGAGATCATAGCCCCCTTATGTACTATACATGGTGATCATATCCCCCCTTATGTATTATACATGGAGATTATGTCTCCCCTTATGTATTATACATGGAGATCATATCCCCCCTTATGTATTATACATAGAGATCATATCCCCCCTTATGTATTATACATGGAGATCATATCCCCCCTTATGTATTATACATGGAGAGCATATCCCCCCTTATGTATTATACATGGAGATCATATCCCCCCCTTTATGTATTATACATGGAGATCATATCCCCCCTTATGTATTATACATGGAGATCATATCCCCCCTTATGTATTATACATGGAGATCATATCCCCCCTTATGTATTATACATGGAGATCATATCCCCCCTTATGTATTATACATGGAGATCATATCCCCCCTTATGTATTATACATGGAGAGCATATCCCCCCTTATGTATTATACATGGAGATCATATCCCCCCCTTTATGTATTATACATGGAGATCATATTTCCCCTTATGTATTATACATGGAGATCATATCCCCCCTTATGTATTATACATGGAGATCATATCCCCCCCTTATGTATTATACATGGAGATCATATTTCCCCCTTATGTATTATACATGGAGATCATATCCCCCTTATGTATTATACATGGAGATCATATCCCCCCTTATGTTTTATACATGGAGATCATATCCCCCCTAATGATCTCCATGTATAATACATAAGGGGGGATATGATCTCCATGTATAATATGGAGATCATATCCCCCCCTTTATGTATTATACATGGAGATCATATCCCCCCCTTTATGTATTATACATGGAGATCATATCCCCCCTTATGTATTATACATGGAGATCATATCCCCCCTTATGTATTATACATGGAGATCATATCCCCCCCTTTATGTATTATACATGGAGATCATATTTCCCCTTATGTATTATACATGGAGATCATATCCCCCCTTATGTATTATACATAGAGATCATATCCCCCCCTTATGTATTATACATGGACATCATATTTCCCCCTTATGTATTATACATGGAGATCATATCCCCCTTATGTATTATACATGGAGATCATATCCCCCCTAATGTATTATAGATGGAGATCATATCCCCCCCTTATGTATTATACATGGAGATCATATCCCCCTTATGCATTATACATGAAGATCATATCCCCCCCTTATGTATTATACATGGAGATCATATCCACCCTTATGTATTATACATGGAGATCATATCCCCCCCTTATGTATTATACATGGAGATCATATCCCCCTTATGTATTATACATGGTGATCATATCCCCCCTTATGTATTATACATGGAGATCATATCCCCCCTTATGTATTATACATGGAGATCATATCCCCCCTTATGTATTATACATGGAGATCATATCCCCCCCCTTATGTATTATACATGGAGATCATATCTCCCCTTATGTATTATACATGGTGATCATATCCCCCTTATGTATTATACATGGAGATCATATTCCCCCTTATGTATTATACATGGAGATCATATCCCCCCTTATGTATTATACATGGAGATAATATCCCCCCTTATGTATTATACATGGAGATCATATCCCCCCTTATGTATTATACATGGAGATCATATCCCCCCTTCTGTATTATACATGGAGATAATATCCCACCTTATGTATTATACATGGAGATCATATCCCCCTTATGTATTATACATGGAGATCATATCCCCCCTTATGTATTATACATGGAGATCATATCTCCCCTT
The DNA here is from genome assembly GCF_062004578.1 of Staurois parvus. NCBI lineage: Eukaryota > Metazoa > Chordata > Amphibia > Anura > Ranidae > Staurois > Staurois parvus. Next base: position 111,582 of record NW_028318838.1, read on the forward strand.
ATGTATTATACATGGTGATCATATCCCCCCTTATGTATTATACATGGAGATCATATCCCCCTTATGTATTATACATGGAGATCATATCCCCCCTTATGTATTATACATGGAGATAATATCCCACCTTATGTATTATACATGGAGATCATATCCCCCTTATGTATTATACATGGAGATCATATCCCCCCTTATGTATTATACATGGAGATCATATCCCCCCTTATGTATTATACATGGAGATCATGTCTCCCCCTTATGTATTATACATGGTGATCATATCCCCCCCCCTTATGTATTATATATGGAGATGATATCCCCCTTATGTATTATACATGGAGATCATATCCCCCCTTATGTATTATACATGGAGATCATTTCCCCCCTTATGTATTATACATGGACATCATATCCCCCCTTATGTATTATACATGGAGATCATTTCCCCCCGTATGTATTATACATGGAGATCATATCCCCCCTTATGTATTCTACATGGTGATCATATCCCCCCTTATGTATTATACATGGAGATCATATCCCCCCTTATGTATTATACATGGAGATCATATCCCCCCTTATGTATTATACATGGAGATCATATCCCCCCTTATGTATTATACATGGAGATCATATCCCCCCCCCTTATGTATTATACATGGAGATCATATCCCCCCTTATGTATTCTACATGGTGATCATATCCCCCCTCATGTATTATACATGGAGATCATATCCCCCCTTATGTATTATACATGGAGATCATATCCCCCTTTATGTATTATACATGGAGATCATATCCCCCCTTATGTATTATACATGGAGATCATATCCCCCCCCCTTATGTATTATACATGGAGATCATATCCCCCCTTATGTATTCTACATGGTGATCATATCCCCCCTCATGTATTATACATGGTGATCATATCCCCCCTTATGTATTATATATGGAGATCATATCCCCCCCTTATGTATTATACATGGAGATCATATCCCCCTTATGTATTATACATGGAGATCATATCCCCCCTTATGTATTATACATGGAGATCATATCCCCCCCTTATGTATTATACATGGAGATCATATCCCCCCTTATGTATTATACATGGAGATCATATCCCCCCTTATGTATTATACATGGAGATCATATCCCCCCTTATGTATTATACATGGAGATCATATCCCCCCCCCATTATGTATTATACATGGAGATCATATCCCCCTTATGTATTTTACATGGAGATCATATCCCCCCTTATGTATTATACATGGAGATCATACCCCCCCCCTTATGTATTATACATGGAGATCATATCCCCCCCCCATTATGTATTATACATGGAGATCATATCCCCCTTATGTATTATACATGGAGATCATATCCCCCCTTATGTATTATACATGGAGATCATACCCCCCCCTTATGTATTATACATGGAGATCATATCCCCCTTATGTATTATACATGGAGATCATATCCCCCTTATGTATTATACATGGAGATCATATCCCCCCCCTTATGTATTATACATGGAGATCATATCCCCCCCCTTATGTATTATATATGGAGATCATATCCCCCTTATGTATTATACATGGAGATCATATCCCCCTTATGTATTATACATGGAGATCATTTCCCCCCTCATGTATTATACATGGAGATCATATCCCCCCTTATGTATTATACATGGAGATCATATCCCCCCTTATGTATTATTCATGGTGATCATATCCCCCCTTATGTATTATACATGGAGATCATATCCCCCCTTATGTATTATACATGGAGATCATTTCCCCCCTTATGTATTATACATGGAGATCATATCCCCCCTTATGTATTATACATGGTGATCATATCCCCCTTATGTATTATACATGGAGACCATATCCCCCTTATGTATTATACATGGAGATCATATCCCCCCTTATGTATTATACATGGAGATCATATCTCCCTTATGTATTATACATGGAGATCATATCCCCCCCCTTATGTATTATATATGGAGATCATATCTCCCTTATGTATTATACATGGAGATCATATCCCCCTTATGTATTATACATGGAGATCATATCCCCCCCTTATGTATTATACATGGAGATCATATCCCCCCCCCCTTATGTATTATACATGGAGATCATATCCCCCCTTATGTATTATACATGGAGATCATATCCCCCCTTATGTATTATTCATGGTGATCATATCCCCCCTTATGTATTATACATGGAGATCATATCCCCCCTTATGTATTATACATGGAGATCATTTCCCCCCTTATGTATTATACATGGTGATCATATCCCCCTTATGTATTATACATGGAGACCATATCCCCCTTATGTATTATACATGGAGATCATATCCCCCCTTATGTATTATACATGGAGATCATATCCCCCCTTATGTATTATACATGGCGATCATATCCCCCCTTATGTATTATACATGGCGATCATATCCCCCCTTATGTATTATACATGGAGATCATATCCCCCCTTATGTATTATACATGGAGATCATATCCCCCCTTATGTATGATACATGGAGATCATATACCCCCTTATGTATTATACATGGAGATCATATCCCCCCTTATGTATTATACATGGAGATCATATCCCCCCTTATGTATTATACATGGAGATCATATCCCCCCTTATGTATTATACATGGAGATCATATCCCCCCTTATGTATTATACATGGAGATCATATCCCCCCTTATGTATTATACATGGAGATCATATCCCCCCTTATGTATTATACATGGAGATCATATCCCCCCTTATGTATGATACATGGAGATCATATACCCCCTTATGTATTATACATGGAGATCATATCCCCCCTTATATATTATACATGGTGATCATATCCCCCTTATGTATTATACATGGTGATCATATTCCTCCTTATGTATTATACATGGAGATCATATCCCCCCTTATGTATTATACATGGAGATCATATCCCCCCTTATGTATTATACATGGAGATCATATCCCCCTTATGTATTATACATGGTGATCATATCCCCCCTTATGTATTATACATGGAGATCATATCCCCCCCTTATGTATTATACATGGAGATCATATCCCCCTTATGTATTATACATGGAGATCATATCCCCCCCTTATGTATTATACATGGAGATCATATCCCCCCCCCCTTATGTATTATACATGGAGATCATATCCCCCCTTATGTATTATACATGGAGATCATATCCCCCCTTATGTATTATTCATGGTGATCATATCCCCCCTTATGTATTATACATGGAGATCATATCCCCCCTTATGTATTATACATGGAGATCATTTCCCCCCTTATGTATTATACATGGTGATCATATCCCCCTTATGTATTATACATGGAGACCATATCCCCCTTATGTATTATACATGGAGATCATATCCCCCCTTATGTATTATACATGGAGATCATATCCCCCCTTATGTATTATACATGGCGATCATATCCCCCCTTATGTATTATACATGGCGATCATATCCCCCCTTATGTATTATACATGGAGATCATATCCCCCCTTATGTATTATACATGGAGATCATATCCCCCCTTATGTATGATACATGGAGATCATATACCCCCTTATGTATTATACATGGAGATCATATCCCCCCTTATGTATTATACATGGAGATCATATCCCCCCTTATGTATTATACATGGAGATCATATCCCCCCTTATGTATTATACATGGAGATCATATCCCCCCTTATGTATTATACATGGAGATCATATCCCCCCTTATGTATTATACATGGAGATCATATCCCCCCTTATGTATGATACATGGAGATCATATACCCCCTTATGTATTATACATGGAGATCATATCCCCCCTTATGTATTATACATGGAGATCATATCCCCCCTTATGTATGATACATGGAGATCATATACCCCCTTATGTATTATACATGGAGATCATATCCCCCCTTATATATTATACATGGTGATCATATCCCCCTTATGTATTATACATGGTGATCATATTCCTCCTTATGTATTATACATGGAGATCATATCCCCCCTTATGTATTATACATGGAGATCATATCCCCCCTTATGTATTATACATGGAGATCATATCCCCCTTATGTATTATACATGGTGATCATATCCCCCCTTATGTATTATACATGGAGATCATATCCCCCTTAATCTCCTCTTCTCAGTAGAGAATAAATTCAGTTCCTCTAATCTTTCCTCATAGCTGATCTCCTCCATGCCTCGTATCAGTTTGGTTGCCCTTCTCTGTACTTTCTCCAGTTCCCCAATGTTCTTTTTGTGAATTGGAGCCCAAAACTGAACTGCATATTCCAGATGAGGTCTTACTAATGATTTGTACGGGGGGGGGGGGATTATATCTCTCTCTCTGGAGTCTATACCTCTCCTAATACAAGAGAGGATTTTGCTCGGTTTAGAACCCGCAGCTTGGCATTGCTGCCATTATTAAGATTGTGATCTACCAAAACCCCCCAGATCCTTCTCCACCATTGACCCCCCAGTTGTACCCCTCTAGTATGTATGATGCATATTCTTAGCCCCCAAGTGCGGAACCTTACATTTATCAACATTGAACCCCATTTGTCACATAGTTGCCCAATTACACAGAGCATTGAGGTCGGCTTGTGCATCGATCGGCGAGATATATTATTGTTACAGTAATAGTTGGGTTGCAGAGTCTGGATAGAAAGTGAGGAAATATTTCTACAGTTGTCCTGGATAGATGAACAAGGTATCAAAGGAACAAAACCCACCTAAGGCCACCCAAGGAAAATGAATTCTGTGTGCAATGAAGTAGTCTGTATACTAAGAGGGAGGTTCTCCTCTCCAAAACAGTGAACAAAGGGTTAAGGGAGAAACATGACAAAACTTTTGATATTATTTTTTTTTTATATATTTATTAATACAGCAAAGGAGCATTTTTTGGACAGACACCGGATATTTCTGATACACAACATGAAGTTTGTCGATCCAGTTCTATTTGATCTGAGGTACAAGATGCTGATCACACAGGAAGAGTTCCAGAATCTGATTAGCAAATCCTCATCTAGGGACAAGATGGATGGACTCTTTGACATAATCAGCTCCTGGGACCATAAGAAGAAAGACCTGCTATATGATGCTCTTTGGAAGTATAACCAGGATGAAATGTCTGTACTGGAAAGTCCGTACCAAGGAATCAGGGATATTCCACCAGCTCCAACGCAATGTAAGTCAGAGCTTTACTGTGTTATCATGCAAGATATGTTAAAGGATAAGTTCACCTTCAGACAAAAAATAATAAATGCACATTTTATTGCAGGTAAAAAATCGTGCATTTATTATTTTTGGGTGCATGAGCCTGGATGGCATTGCACCAGAGATCAACAGATCACTGATACCATGAAGGTCTTCTGCAGACTGTCAGTGTATCTGCTCTCCCATACAGGATATACAGACAAACAGATATACTGACAGAGAGACTCAATGTACTTCCACAGTGCACACGGCGCCATGATAGTTCATAGAGAACTGAAAACCGACAGCCACTAAGGAATAATTCACAGGACTGTGAATGAGGGACGAAGCCGTACGGGCGGAGCCGCGTTTTTTAAAATCTGACAGCTAGCACTGGGAGGGGGGAAGTTTGTGGAGGGGGGAGAAGATCCCCCGCTAGCTGTTAAAGTGGGGGCCGGTCTGATCATACATGTTACATGTTATGCCCTGAATATTGGTGTAACATGTAACCTGTTATGAAAGGTGAACTTATCCTTTAAAAATGTAATTCTAGAATGAGAGTTAGATTTTATAATTTTTGCTAAACACCCCTTAGTAAATATATATACAGTCAGGTCCATAAATATTGGGACATCGACACAATTCTAACATTTTTGGCTCTATACACCACCACAATAGATTTGAAATGAAACAAACAAGATGTGCTTTAACTGCAGACTGTCAGCTTTAATTTGAGGGTATTTACATCCAAATCAGGTGAACGGTGTAGGAATTACAACAGTTTGCATATGTGCCTCCCACTTGTTAAGTGACCAAAAGTAATGGGACAGAATAGTAATCATAAATCAAACTTTCACTTTTTAATATTTGGTTGCAAATCCTTTGCAGTCAATTACAGCCTGAAGTGTGGAACGCATAGACATCACCAGACGCTGGGTTTCATCCCTGGTGATGCTCTGCCAGGCCTCTACTGCAACTGTCTTCAGTTCCTGCTTGTTCTTGGGGCATTTTCCCTTCAGTTTTGTCTTCAGCAAGTGAAATGCTCAATTGGATTCAGGTCAGGTGATTGACTTGGCCATTGCATAATATTCCACTTCTTTCCCTTAAAAAACTCCTTGGTTGCTTTTGCAGTATGCTTTGGGTCATTGTCCATCTGCACTGTGAAGCGTCCAATGAGTTCTGAAGCATTTGGCTGAATATGAGCAGATAATATTGCCCAAAACACTTCAGAATTCATCCTGCTGCTTTTGTCAGCAGTCACATCATCAATAAATACAAGAGAACCAGTTCCATTGGCAGCCATACATGCCCACGCCATGACACTACCACCACCATGCTTCACTGATGAGGTGGTATGCTTAGGATCATGAGCAGTTCCTTCTCCATACTCTTCTCTTCCCATCACTCTGGTACAAGTTGATCTCGGTCTCATCTGTCCATAGGATGTTGTTCCAGAACTGTGAAGGCTTTTTAGATGTCGTTTGGCAAACTCTAATCTGGCCTTCCTGTTTTTGAGGCTCACCAATGGTTTCCATCTTGTGGTGAACCCTCTGTATTCACTCTGGTGAAGTCTTCTCTTGATTGTTGACTTTGACACACATACACCTACCTCCTGGAGAGTGTTCTTGATCTGGCCAACTGTTGTGAAGGGTGTTTTCTTCACCAGGGAAAAAATTCTTCGGTCATCCACCACAGTTGTTTTCCTTGGTCTTGCGGGTCTTTTGGTGTTGCTGAGCTCACCACTGCATTCCTTCTTTTTAAGAATGTTCCAAACAGTTGTTTTGGCCACGCCTAATGTTTTTGCTATCTCTCTGATGGGTTTGTTTTGTTTTTTCAGCCTAATGATGGCTTGCTTCACTGATAGTGACAGCTCTTTGGATCTCATCTTGAGAGTTGACATCAACAGCTTCCAAATGCAAATAGCACACTTGAAATGAACTCTGGACCTTTTATCTGCTCATTGTAATTGGGATAATGAGGGAATAACACACACCTGGCCATGGAACAGCTGAGAAGCCAATTGTCCCATTACTTTTGGTCCCTTAACAAGTGGAAGGCACATATACAAACTGTTGTAATTCCTACACCGTTCACCTGATTTGGATGTAAATACCCTCAAATTAAAGCTGACAGTCTGTAGTTAAAGCACATCTTGTTCGTTTCATTTCAAATCCATTGTGGTGGTGTATAGAGCCAAAAATGTTAGAATTGTGTCGATGTCCCAATATTTATGGACCTGACTGTATGTGTAGTTTTTCTGATTAGAATTGTTACAGGGAAATTAAAAGTCATTTTCTGCCCAATGGGAACCTATCACAAACTGCTAACTGCATAAAATAATACAAATGTCGTCCTTCATAATGTATGTTTTTATAAACCAAAAATCAACTGAGTGGACAGATCACAAACATCTTTAAAAAATTAGATGTGACTTAAACCCTTTTGCTGCCAGAGCTGTTTTTTGCAATTTTTGCACACGTATAAAAAATCTATTTATGCCTGAAGATTACACAAAACCCCCAAAACAATATACATTTTCTGAAAGCAGACACCCTTAGAGAATAGAAAAAAGTGGTAGTTTCTCTTTTTTATGGTACACGATATTATGAAAATTTCAGTAAAAGTCATGCTAAAGCGAATTTTAAGGCACACACACAATAAATTACTCAAATTGTTGGAAAAATATAAAAGATGAGGTTGTGCTGAGTAAATAGATACTTAGAAAACCTTAAATTTGTGTGCGCCTATGAAATGGCGTCAAACTTCACTAGCCTATACTTCAGTTTTCTATAGGCGACGCTTCAAAAGTCCCTACAGGTCATCAGCTTAGCATTATGGAGAAGGTCTCCTGCTAGAATTATTGCTTTCACTCTGGCGTGCGCGGCGATATGTAACATGTGTATTGCAATTGATGTTTTCATGTGTAGGCGTCCCAACGTGTGCGTTTTATGTGGGGGTGGGGGGCTGAAATTGTTTGGTTTTTTTTGAACGGGGAATGTTATGTGCATGGGTGTAACTTTATTTTTTGTTTTTCATCACATATGGGACACAAAATCCCATATGTGATGATTTTTGGGTGATAGGTTCTCTTTATTGAGACATGCAGGGTCTAAAAGACCCCCCAATGTCTTCTCTGGCTTCCAATAGATGTATTTCAATGCAGACCACATTGCAATACCTATTTCCATGGCTATTCTAGCCAGGAAAGTGACAGCATGGACGTCGCCTTCCAGGTCACACAAAGAAGGGGAGGGGAGTGGAGGCTCGTCTGCTTTCCTCTCTCCCCTCCACCTGCACAACCCCATGGCTCTCCTGGGAGTAGAAATCACACTTATTTGATGGTTGTCATCTATTTTCCTTAGATCACTCCTTCACAAAAATGTCTACAGTTCTGTACAACCTTCACAGTGTGCCACTAAAACACTCAAACAACCCACCTACATTACCTGCATCTAGTCTGGACATTGTCTTCTCAAAACTGTCCCATGATGCTCCACGTGTAATCTGTCACTGATATGTGACACAAGATGTATCTCCATAGAGCCCAGCATTGTCCCACCAAAGTGAGGGTGAGATCTCACCAGAGGTGGGAGGGCACATCATCATCAGACCATCGACTGCGGCTCCATATGCCTTTTTATTCCCATAGACTTCATTCAACAGTTTTGCAACATTTCAAGGCCATGCAGGGTTCCTCCATCATGCTTTGTGCATCAATGAAGGACCTCTTGTGTGGCTCCAGAAGACTGAACATTGGTGGTTGACTGCTGTGCATATGGATAAAGCTTCAGTTGATGGTGTTTACACCATCATTACATTTAGCTTAACAGAACCATACATAAAGAACCTAACTATCCAAGCACATTTGGATAAAATGACTTCAAACACAGGTTGGGAATGTTTATATGATCCTAATGAAAGCCAGCAGTACCGTATCACTAGATGATTCGCACCGACTTGAGATCGAGACTAGTGAGACAGGGGAGCCCTCAATGGTGTTGCTTTTTGGCATCATCATACATAGTTATGGTTCTTCCATTCTTAGGCTAGGTTCACATCTGTGCGATGGCACAATGCCACAATGCCTGCATCCCATTTTTCAAGCGTCCAACACTGTCAATAATTCCAAATGGCATCCCAACTCAACTTGCAAAATGTGCGTAAAACAAAATACAGTAAGTCCCCTACTTACAAACAATGTTCGTAAGTCCAATTTGTTCGTAAGTCCAACAAAGTGAGGTTTATAATACTTTTTCACACAAATAACGCATAAAAAACAAACAAAAAATACTGTAAAGAAAAGATGTTTAATCTTACAGTACCTAGAAATGTACAGAAGTGCAGTACAACCGCCGGCATACCGGGGCTGGCATGGAGTGATCAGACAAGACTGCTTCTGTTTTACTTGATTCCAGACATCCTGGGCCTGAAATCAGCACTGTACTACTCTACACAATGTCCGGCAGACACGTGAGCTACTTTGGTGATTTGACATGCGAATGCATGTTTGCATCTTTGAAAGTTTGCAACTTGAAGGTTCACAAGTAGGGAACTTACTGTACCATGCGTTTAGGTGCACCACAATTTTTTAAAAAGAGGTGCTTGTGCTTTTCTTGTGCAATTTTTGCATGTAGAGCGAAGGGGCCTATTAAAACGAATGGACTGATTTAAATGCAACACACAAATACACATGCCTGCCGTCATACTTGCACAGATGTGAATGGAACCTTATATACAGTGCCTTGAAGAAGTATTCATATTCTTTTGCAATTTTTCACATTTTTTCACGTTATAACCAAAAACATATGTAGCGATACCCCCGAAGGGGCTGCTTAAGTTTGTTCACTCCGCCACTCTTCCTTTCAACCCCAAGAACTGTCTCAGCCCACACTGGCACACCTGGCAATAGTGTAAGTGCAAGGACCAATGAAAAGCACACACTTTATAATAAAACACAGAGATCAGCTTTACTGTAGACCTCTATGGGAAGTAATAAACATTAACAACCAGTATATGTTAGGAGAATCAAGAGAACAACAAATACTGTGATGGAAAGCAATATAACTCACTTTTACACTCGGGCTGCTTTCAGGGGATTCCAACCATGAATAACCCCAAGAGCAGAGGCAAACACTTAAATGGCAACCTCAAAGTGGATTTAACTCCTCTTCATAAATTTGGCCCCATGATGTCCAAGCAGGAGGAGAGTAGAAGAATGACTCTCTGTTGTGTCAGACTTCTTCCTTCTAAACCCCGACACCATGACCCCAATAGGAAAACACTGTACCCAACTGATGCTTAATAGCTACTTTCAAGGTAAAGCTATTCCCTCACACACCATGCAATATAGAGGCCTGACTACGCATGCGCGTGCTCGTATGGCACCAGTAACTTCAGTCTCTTTGTAACTGGATGAATGTTGGAATCTTCAGCTAGCCACTTTCGTTGGTGCACTTAAACTCCTTAAACACTTAAAGTGTAATTGTAATCCTGTGGCAGTATTTGTATAGCAAAGTGAACACGGTGTCTGTTCAGCAGGGCCATCTACACAACCCAGTGCCTGGTGAATATGAGCAAGGTATGATGTCTCTGTATGTGTGCAATGTTCCTGTCATATGACAGTGGGAGAAATCCCTCTCACCAGATCCTGTGACAAAGGCCCAAACGATCGTCCTGAAAATGACAGGTTCCTCTGGTCACCTCACGATGAGCACTTCACACTGTCAGTGTAGGCACTGTACTGTAGACCACTTCTCTCAGTTTGGATGTTCCTTTGTCTGATGCAGATCACCAAGCATGCAGTGCACTGCCCATCAGCACTTCTTTGCCAGGTCCAATCTCTCTCCTGCCACATGCAATCTCCCTCTCCCTCAGGAGAAAACCCAAGATGGCCCCTTCACTCTGCTCTCCCTAAGCATGATGGCTTTCGTGGTTCTTTTTTAATTCTATCTCCATATTAGCCTATAAGGCCGTTTCTGTTCAAAACTCCATCGTCCACAATGCTTTGCAGCTGCACTTCCTGCTTGAAAGAGTCCTTGACATTGGCTCCTTTAATGGCTCTCATAATTGGCTCTCTCTCTCTTACAGTCTGAGAGGAGAAAGGGGGGGCTGAAATCCCTCACTGCTTTGTCTGTGTCAGGGAAAGTGTCAGGTTACACAGGAGAGGCCAGTCAGCAGATCACAGCCATGAGACAGGATTAATATCTCCTGCTACACACTCCCCCCACCAAAGAACCTTTGGTCCTCCAAAGGCAGTAACAATCCTTGACCTGGTACATGCTTGATATATACACGCGGAGAAAACAAATTAGTACACACAGGAAATTAAATTATTCACACTTGCATAAGAATCTGGCAGAGGAACCTCCCACCATGTAGCAAAGTGAGGGTTGTCCTGCCCATAGGCCACACTAATGGGAATGGCCCAACCAGATGTGCCAGGGGGTGAGTTGGGGCTGTTCTCTACCGAAACTGCTGTAGGAGAACCAGGCGTCACGAGATTCCTTCTAGAAGCATGTACTACTTCCTCAGAGTTTTCACCCAACACATCATATGTCAGTCTTTTTGGGGGTTGAATAACTCTACGCTCTCTCTGTTCTCTGGGCTCTAGCAATGGTTCTGGCGTTGCTTCCGATGTTGGTTCTGACACTACTGACTCATCAACCCTTGCTTCTTGCTCAACGCACTCTGTCTCTCCCAGTTCAGCTTCCTCCACGTCTTCTCCCTCAGCAACAATGGACCCAGAGTCTTCAGGTTCTAACTCGGGTAGAGAAGGCTCAGGCTCTTGCAAATCTTCTGTATGTTGAGCCTGAGGTACAAATTCAGGAGCCTCTGGCCTAAGAGGAACTACGTCAGTCACTCCAGTGGAACAAGGAGTGGTGGGTTCGGAAATGTCAGATGGCCACAGCAAATCTGTCCCTACCTCCTCACTCTCACTGTCCTCTTCATTTACAGGAGGTGGTGTGGGTTGAGACCTGGTCACAGGTCTAGTTCTCTGAGAAGTTGAGGGGGTAGACTGTGGATCAGATTGTGATGGTAGACGGACTGCATCTGACAAAGGCAAAAGGTGGTTGCGGTGCCAGGTTTTGAGTGGGCCAACACCCTTTTCCGGTCGAATCTGGTAAACTGGCAATCCAGGCAATTGTTTGCAGATGACATAGGGCTCTGATCGCCACCTATCCGCCAGCTTGTGTTTTCCAGGAATGCCCAGATTTCTCAGTAAGACTCTGTCTCCAGATTGTAAGTCCTGTACTCGCACTCTGAGATCAAAGTTCTCTTTGTTTCTCTGTCCCCTGGCATCTGAGGTGGCTTGAGCCTTCTCATAAGCAATCTTCAGGCTTTTCCTTAAGCGGTCCACATATCCTCTATGGGAAGCTGCAGAGGTATGGTCTACAGAGGTTCCAAAAGCCAAGTCTACTGGCAGTCGAGCTTCCCGGCCGAACATCAGCCGGTAAGGAGAGTATCCTGTAGCGTCGTTGGCAGTGCTATTGTATGCATGTACGATGGCTGCTACATGCTTACTCCAGTGTTGCTTTTGCACTGAAGTCAAAGTCCCGAGCATATTCAGGAGGGTACGATTGAATCTCTCTGGCTGAGGATCTCCCTGAGGATGGTATGGAGTAGTCCTCGACTTTTGGATGCCTAGTAGACTCAAGAGTCTCTTGATGAGATTGCTCTCGAAATCTCTCCCTTGGTCTGAGTGGATACGTTGTGGTAGTCCGTAATGCACAAAGAACCTTTCTACTAAAATCTTTGCCACAGTTGATGCTAACTGATCTCTAGCAGGAAAAGCCTGGGCATACCTGGTAAAATGGTCAGTCACTACCAGGATATTTCCCTGTCCACTCTGATCCGACTCCAGGCACAGGAAGTCAATGCACACCAACTCCATGGGTCCCTGACTTTGAAGGTGGCCCATTGGGGCAGCTCGTTGAGGCAGAGTCTTCCTCTGAATACATCGGATGCAGGAGTGACAGTAACTTTCAACTTCTGTCCGCATGCAGGGCCAGTAGAAGCGGTCTCTTACCAAACAAAAGGTTCTTTCTGGTCCCAGATGGCCATGGTCATCATGGAGAGCAGTCAGCACCGTTTCTCTGTGTTTTGCGGGCAAAAATAGCTGCCATTTCTCTTCAGGATCATCAGAGGGGCCCCTTCGGTAGACCACTCCGTGGCGTAACTGTAGCCGATCCCACTCATGATGTAGCCGCCGGGCCTCCCTTGACGATGTAAGAAGCAAATCAGGGCTTTTGCTTTCTAAAGCCTTCAATACTAGGCCGCAGAGGGGGTCTTCCAACTGATCTCTTCGCAGATCCTTCCTGGAAAGCTTGGGCAGGCCTTCACCCCCAACCTGGGTGACATTGCAATAACACCTGGGAACGCCAGATGCCGAAATCCCAATGTCTTCTGCCCTGGACCCACCTCTTGTTCGGTGTTCCACTCCTTGGCATAAGGCTCGTACCCCTTCAGAGGGCACCTGAGTCCACTCTTCTGGGGAATCCTTGGAACAGTGAGGTCTTCGGGATAAGGCATCTGCATCCCTATTCCCAATCCCTGGCCGATAACTGAGGCTGAAAGTGAACTCCGATAAGGCAGCTAACCACCTGTGGCCAGTAGCATCCAGCTTAGCTGTAGTGAGAATGTATGTGAGGGGGTTATTATCTGTTTTTATCACGAATTCTGCTCCATATAGGTAATCTCGAAGTTTGTCCACTACTGCCCACTTCAAGGCCAAGAATTCAAGCTTGTGGGTGGGGTAGTTCTTCTCAGCGGACGCCAAACCCCGACTCACATAGGCGACAGGTCGCAAGCATCCATTCTGTTCTTGATAGAGGACTCCCCCTAACCCATCTCTACTTGCATCCACATGCAATTCATACGGCTTGGCTGGGTCTGCATAGGCCAGGATTGGAGCGGTGGTTAGACTCTTTTTCAGCCGTTCAAAGGCCTCTTCACACTGGGTTGTCCATTGTCCTTGAATAGATTCCCTAGGCCTCCTGGGTCCCACTGCTGGCTTCGCAGGTCTAGAAAGATCTGCATCATCATTGTCTTCTTCGTTTCTGAGCAGTTCATTGAGTGGACGGGCTATCCGAGCGAAGCCCTGGACGAATCTGCGATAATAGGAGCAAAACCCCAGGAAAGATCTGAGCTCTGTGACATTTGTGGGCCTCGGCCACGAAGTAACAGCTTCCAGCTTCTTGGGGTCAGTGGCCACTCCATCGGCAGATACGATATGACCCAGGTAATTGACCGAGGGTTGGTAAAACTGGCACTTCTCCAAAGACAACTTCAGTCCCTCATCATGAAGTCTCTTGAGTACCTTCTCCAATCTCTCCTCATGTTCCTCTAGGGTCTTCCCGAACACAATGATGTCGTCCAAGTACACCAGTACTTCAATTAAATTCATGTCACCCACCGTCTTCTCCATCAGCCTTTGAAAGGTGGCTGGAGAGTTGCACAAACCTTGAGGCATCCGGTCAAATTTAAAGAACCCTATTGGGGTTATGAACGCGGTCTTTTCTCGGTCTTCTGGGTGCATGGGGATCTGGTAATACCCATTCTTCAGGTCCAGCACACTGAACCACTTTGCCCCTGATAGGCTTTGCAAAGCATCCTCTATCCTGGGGGTGGTATACTGATCAGGAACAGTTCTTCGGTTTAGCGTCCGGTAGTCGATGCACAATCTTAAAGATCCGTTCTTCTTCCGGACCACCACTATCGGAGAGGCGTATGGGCTTCGGGACTCTCTGATGATGCCTGTCCTCTTCAACTCTGCCAATTGCTCACGCAGGTCTTCCAAATCTCCCAATGGAACTCGTCGAACCCTTTCCCTGAATGGAGCGTCTTCTCGAAGCCGGATCCGATGATGGGCACTCTCTGCACACCCCACATTGAACTCACTTCTGGAGAATGCAGCCCGCCACCCTAGGAGTTGATTCTTCGCTCTCTCTCTCCATTCCGGGGAAAGGGGGGTGTTCCTTGGGTAAAACGCATCGACAGGGATTTCTTTCTCTCTTCCGTCCCCTAGCTCAGTGGGCAAGATTGGAGTTGCAGGATCCACATGTCCTAACAGCACCCGAGCTGGGATTTTCACTGGGGCAGCAGTTGGGTTATGAACACTGACCGAAACCTTTCCGTGGCTCCTCCGTAGCGCTTTTGTTGACACTACCTCCGGGAGGATCTCCACTCCTGTGTTCTCTTCACAGCCACCAGCCTCAAGGACAATGAAGGGGCCTGGCTGCTTCCAGGTCAATTTGACTGATGCCTGTAAACACGCCACCTCTCCGGGTTGTAGCACCTTCTCATGTTGATCCAGGCGCCATATCTTCCCTATTCTTTCCGCTGGGGTTCTCCTTTCTTGTACCAGGCGCTGATATGCTTGCCTCAGCATGGGATGTACAGAAGTGGGTTGATCATTGGGCTCTTCGACCAATGGCGCCAACAGCCTTCTGACAAGATTGGTGTTCGTCCCTATGATTAGGGAACTCCTATTGGCCCCAGGCGGCCGGGGACAGATGATGGCTAAGGCTTCAAAAGTCTCAGCCTTCCCTGTCATGGAAGGATCAAAAGTTAGTCTGACCGATAGGTAACCATCATAGGGAAACTTCTGGGTTCCTATGCCCCATATTTCCAGATCTTCCAGCTTCTGCAAGGGCAAATGCTTCAGATGCTTGTCATAGAAATCTCGATACAGAAGGGTTACTTGGGCTCCGGTGTCCAGAAGAGCCCTGGTATAAATCCCTTCTACCTGAATCGGGACGACAGGGGAGGGTCCCACTAAATTCTCAGGGAGTGGTGAACAGGTAGCCGTCTTCTTCTGTTCTGCAGTTCTTATCCTTACTCCCCTCCTGGGGGAGTTTTGATTCGGCCTAAGCTGTGGTTGACTCCCAGGTTTGAGGTGTGCACTGACTCCCTGAGGTGAAGTGGCATCTTCCCTAGGCTGTTTGTAAGGGATGGTGGGGTCCTTCTGGATAGGACCAGATTTTCTCCTCGCCCCCCTTTTACTTGGTTGAGTGGAGCTAGCTGTGGTGGTGGGGTCCCTGGGTTGCTCCTTCACCAGGGCCCTCTGAAGTTTTCCGCCGGTTTTTGGCGCTTAGCTTCAGGCTTCCTGGGGCTCGGACAGACTCTCCTGACATGTCCGGTCCCTCCACAATTAAAGCAGGTCATTTGAATGGTGGGACTAGTTGCTTGCGTTGGGGCAACTCCTGACAGGTTTTCAGAAACTGCTCTCGTCTCTCTTGCTAAACCCGACGGTCCCGCCATTAGTAAGGTCACCATCTCCATTAATTGGGACACCTGAGTCTTAAGGAGTTCAACTTCAGGGGTGTCACCTCCCACATTGACTACCCGGACCCCTACAACAGAGTCTGACTGTCTCTCTTTGTCATCCAACATGGCTTCCTCCTCTCTCACAGTCCGGATCAAGTCTGGATAGTTCAGGAGGCCACCATCTCGCCGAGTTCTTAATAGAATGGCAATAGGGTCTAGGGGCCTGGCTCCCCGTAGGACTTGTTGCGCCCGAACCTCATCTACTCTTTCAGGGCCTATTCCCCTTTTTAGCAGAATTTGGTGTATTATCTTGTCTAGACGTCCCATGTAACTGGAGAGTTTCTCCCCTTCATTTTGGTAGGTATGCTCTAGCTGATAGATGAGGTCTGAAGCCTTCTCAGTGCGCCCAAATACATCTTGTAAAATATCTAGATAGCCCTGAGCAGTGCAATCCTGTTTGCTAAGTTTTAGGTTGCGAATGGCCTCCAATGCAGGGCCCCTTAGGCTCTCCGTAATCCTCTGTTTCTTGTGGGCCTCAGGAATGTCCCATTCACTTAGTGCTTGCATGGCTTGGTCTAGCCACTCTTCAAAGCCATCCTCCCCAGTAGGTATTGGTTGCCTACCCGAGAAGAATCGGAGCTTCCGATACATCCCTGTGTATGGAGAGGGGTCTTTGCGGCATTTTAACATGAAGTCCCCCAATGCAGTGAGGAATTCCGGGCCTATGGTGGCTAGAGGTGTCTGGGACAGGGGTTCTTCCCTCTCAGGTTTTGCACAACTAGGCCTGGGGATGTTCAACTGAAGTAACTGGAGCCTTGTCCCATCCTCTATTTGGATATTGGCTCCTTGGAAACTGTCAGGGATCCCCTTCTTCCACTCTAGCAGGGCATATGCCAGGGTGGTGTCTGAGGCGGGTATCACATCTATCACCCACGTTTTCTTTCCCTCTATGGGTAGTGCATTCACTATCTTGGTAATCTGTTCTTCGGTCCCCATTTCTCTGGGGAACTCGACCACTACACTCCGTTCTGGGCAAGCATTTTCCCTGCTGCACCACTTGGTCGCAGCTGCGACGTCCATCTTAGGAGTTGGTATAGGGCACTGCTTGAGTGGTTGTTGGGTGATTGAGCAGCAAGTAATCCCGGACGAGCCCCCACATGTAGCGATACCCCCGAAGGGGCTGCTTAAGTTTGTTCACTCCGCCACTCTTCCTTTCAACCCCAAGAACTGTCTCAGCCCACACTGGCACACCTGGCAATAGTGTAAGTGCAAGGACCAATGAAAAGCACACACTTTATAATAAAACACAGAGATCAGCTTTACTGTAGACCTCTATGGGAAGTAATAAACATTAACAACCAGTATATGTTAGGAGAATCAAGAGAACAACAAATACTGTGATGGAAAGCAATATAACTCACTTTTACACTCGGGCTGCTTTCAGGGGATTCCAACCATGAATAACCCCAAGAGCAGAGGCAAACACTTAAATGGCAACCTCAAAGTGGATTTAACTCCTCTTCATAAATTTGGCCCCATGATGTCCAAGCAGGAGGAGAGTAGAAGAATGACTCTCTGTTGTGTCAGACTTCTTCCTTCTAAACCCCGACACCATGACCCCAATAGGAAAACACTGTACCCAACTGATGCTTAATAGCTACTTTCAAGGTAAAGCTATTCCCTCACACACCATGCAATATAGAGGCCTGACTACGCATGCGCGTGCTCGTATGGCACCAGTAACTTCAGTCTCTTTGTAACTGGATGAATGTTGGAATCTTCAGCTAGCCACTTTCGTTGGTGCACTTAAACTCCTTAAACACTTAAAGTGTAATTGTAATCCTGTGGCAGTATTTGTATAGCAAAGTGAACACGGTGTCTGTTCAGCAGGGCCATCTACACAACCCAGTGCCTGGTGAATATGAGCAAGGTATGATGTCTCTGTATGTGTGCAATGTTCCTGTCATATGACAGTGGGAGAAATCCCTCTCACCAGATCCTGTGACAAAGGCCCAAACGATCGTCCTGAAAATGACAGGTTCCTCTGGTCACCTCACGATGAGCACTTCACACTGTCAGTGTAGGCACTGTACTGTAGACCACTTCTCTCAGTTTGGATGTTCCTTTGTCTGATGCAGATCACCAAGCATGCAGTGCACTGCCCATCAGCACTTCTTTGCCAGGTCCAATCTCTCTCCTGCCACATGCAATCTCCCTCTCCCTCAGGAGAAAACCCAAGATGGCCCCTTCACTCTGCTCTCCCTAAGCATGATGGCTTTCGTGGTTCTTTTTTAATTCTATCTCCATATTAGCCTATAAGGCCGTTTCTGTTCAAAACTCCATCGTCCACAATGCTTTGCAGCTGCACTTCCTGCTTGAAAGAGTCCTTGACATTGGCTCCTTTAATGGCTCTCATAATTGGCTCTCTCTCTCTTACAGTCTGAGAGGAGAAAGGGGGGGCTGAAATCCCTCACTGCTTTGTCTGTGTCAGGGCAAGTGTCAGGTTACACAGGAGAGGCCAGTCAGCAGATCACAGCCATGAGACAGGATTAATATCTCCTGCTACACATAAATGTATTTTATTAGGATTTTATGTAATAGACAAATTGGTGCATAATTGTGAAGTGGAAGGAAATTGATAATGGGTTTTCAAATTTTTTTACAAATAAATATCTGAAAAGTGTGGCGTGCATTTGTATCCAGCCCTCTTTACTCTGATACCCCTAACTAAAATCTAGTGGAACCAATTGTCTTCAGAAGTCACCTTATAGAGTCCCCCTGTGTGTCATGTGATCTCAGTATAAATGCAGCTATTCTGTGAATCCCTCAGAGGTTTGTTAGAGAACATTAGTGAACAAACAGCATCATGATGGCCAAGAAACATACCAGATACCAGACAGGTCAGGGATAAAGTTGTGGGGAAGTTTAAACCAGGGTTATGTTATTAAAAAAAATCTCCCAAGCTTTGACCATCTCACGGAGCACTGTTCAATCCATGATCTGATAATGGAAAGAGTACGGCACAACTGCAAAGCTACCAAGACATGGCCGTCCACCTAAAGTGACAGGCCAGGCAAGGACAGCATTCATCAGAGAATCAGCCAAGAGGCCCATGGGAACTCTGGAGGATCTGCAGAGATCCACAGCTCAGGTGGGAGAATCTGTCCTCAGGACAACTATTAGTCGTGCACTCCACAAATCTGGCCTTTATGGAAGAGTGACAAGAAGAAAGTCATTGCTGGAAGAAAGCCATAAGAAGTCCTGTTTGCTGTTTGCAAAAAGCCATGTGGGGGACACAGCAAACATGTGGAAGAAGGGGCTCTGTTCAGATGAGACCAATATTGAACTTTTTGGGCTAAAAGCAAAATGCCGTGCGTAGCAGAAAACTAACACTACACATCCCCCTGAACACACCATCCCCACCGTGAAACATAGTGGTGGCAGCATCATGTGGTGGGGTGGCTTTTCTTCGGCAGGGACAGGGAAGCTTGTCAGAATTGATGGGAAGATGGATGGAGCCAAATACAGGGCAATCTTAGAAGGAAACTTGTTAGAGTCTGCAAAAGACCTGAGACCGGGGCGTAGGTTCCCCTTCCAGCAGGACGACCCGAAATATCCAGCCAGACCTACAATGGAATGGTTTAGATCAAAGCATCTTCATGTGTTAGAATGGCCCAGTCACAGTCCAGACCCAAATCCAATGGTGAATCTGTGGCAAGACTTGAACATTTCTGTTCACTCATCCAATCTGACAGACCTTGAACAATTCTGCAAAGAAGAATGGGCAGAAATGTCCCTCTCTAGATGTGCAAAGAGACATCCCCAAAAAGACTTGCAGCTGGAATTGCAGCCAAAGGGGGTCCTACAAAGTATTGACTCCGGGGGGCTGAATACAAATGCCGCCACACTTTTCACAGATTTATTGGTCACAAACTTTGAAAACCATTTTTCATTTTCATTCCACTTTACAATTACCGTATTTTTCGCTCCATAAGACGCACCTGACCATAAGACGCACCTAGGTTTTAGAGGCAGAAAACAGGAAAAAAAAATTCTGAATGGACTGCAGACATAGTACAGGGATGACCAGAGACTGCGGACAGCACAGGGATGACCAGAGACTGCGGACAGCACAGGGATGACCAGAGACTGCGGACAGCACAGGGATGACCAGAGACTGCGGACAGCACAGGGATGACCAGAGACTGCGGACAGCACAGGGATGACCAGAGACTGCGAACAGCACAGGGATGACCAGAGACTGCGGACAGTACAGATGACTGCTGACCTTTGGGGAGGTGGGGAGCGGGTACCTGAATTTGACAGGTACCCGCTCTTACTTCCGCGGAGTTTTTGTTTGATCTTACCTTTTCCTCGATCCAGCCGCGCACTGTCTTCCCGGCTTCTGTAATGGTGCTCGGCATGACAGCCGGGTGCCCAGTGCGCATGAGCGAGAAGCACTTGCGCTTTGTGATTGGTCCGGCGGCTTCTGGGATCTGTCATGTGTCCCAGGTACCGCCTTACCATTCACAAAAAGCACCGCTTCTTGCGCATGTGCACTTGGCACCCGGCTGTCATGCCGAGCGCCATTACAGAAGCCGGGAAGACAGCGCGCCGCTGGATAGAGGAACAGGTAAGATCAAAGAAGTAAGAGCGGGTACCTGTCCAATTCAGGTACCCGCTCCCCACCTCCCCAAAGGTCAGCAGTCCTCTCCATAAGGTCCCGCTGCAGAGCTGAGCGGCCGGTCCGGTATTCTGCACGGCGGCGGTGGAAATACCGGACCGGCCACTCTATATTCGCTCCATAAGACGCACTGACATTTCCCCCCCTTTTTTTGGGGGAAAAAAGTGCGTCTTATGGGGCGTGTCGGTCTATCACATCCAATCCTAATAAATACATTGTAAGATGACAACATGGGGGACATATCAAGGGGGAGGAAGACTTTTTCAAGGCACTGTATGTTGGTCCATTTACTACATGATGGAATCTGGATATCTCAGGATTCCTACCACCAGTGTAATGTTTTTATAACACCTCCCATCATACATGATCATAGATCTACTTATAATAAATAAACAGGTTGAGTCATTCCTCTTATTTTTAAAACCTTTTCTAGGGATCATGCGTAACAAGAGAATCTGGATTTGTTTTAGATCTATTTTTCCATAAAGCCCATTCTAGTATTGCTTTTTATCTCACGCCATTATTGTACATGGGACATTATACTGTATATACTTTCATGTTGTAATTATTAATTATTTTCTCTTACCATAGATGCAGCTTCAATACCTGTAGAAAAGATCAAGGTTTTATCATTGTCACCACTTGGTAAGTCCAAGAAACTAGAACATTAGGAGCAGAGTCATTTCTACCATATGGATGGTCATATTGGAGGGTGTGGTATCCCAGAGGTGTATGTGATTAGAAAAGCAGCGAAAAGGTCAAGAGCAGAGAATATTCCACCTTTATAGAGGGTCATATTGGAGGTAATGTCCCAGTGAGGAGTTTAATCAGGAATGTAAAGAGAAGGTCAGGAGCTGAGCATTTGTTTACCTTTTGAAGGGTCCTGTGGGAGGGGATAATACCCTGGTGGGTATTTTTTGCGTCATGGCTCTGCGTTACTTTAACTGAAAATTGTGTGGTCATGCAATGCTGCACCCAATTGAAATTTCCTCCTTTTTTTCCCCACAAACTGAGCTTTCTTTCGGTGGTATTTGATTGCCTGTGTGGTTTTCATTTTTTGCGCTATACAAAAAAAAAAAACGTCAATTTTGAGAAAAAAACAATATTTTTGACTAATGAATAATGATATGCACATACTACTTAGGACAATGATGTTACATGAGGTTGTGTCCAAAAGATGTGGGATCCCCATCAGCTATACACAGAGACAAGAAGCCGTTGTAAGGGGAGCTTTTGTGCTAGTAGCATAGCATTCTATGGAGATGGGGGGGGCGGGGGCGGGGAGGATGCTGTACATTCTGCCTTATACCAAAAATGACCTACAGAACTTTAGTAGCTCACTATAAACTAATCAAATAGTACTACTCCCTATCCAATAGTAGGATCTCATGGACTTTTTAGGCACCATTGACAACAGTTATAATATAAAACATTTTATTTATACAAAAAGATAAAAATGCTTAAAATTATATCCTAAAATGCTTAAGAAATGACAACCAATCAGGTCCAGCGGGTGATACAATTGCATAAGGAGGTACAACCCCAAATAGGGGGAATTTATCATGGACTTCCTTCACCCAGTCTGCACCTTGAGTCTTTATTCACACTACTATGACCTGAAAGTCGCGCAGCTTACAGTGCGATTTTTGCCAGGCGACTTGAGTACTACTTTGAAGCGACTCTGAA
Organism: Staurois parvus; assembly: GCF_062004578.1. NCBI lineage: Eukaryota > Metazoa > Chordata > Amphibia > Anura > Ranidae > Staurois > Staurois parvus. Next base: position 134,488 of record NW_028318838.1, read on the forward strand.
GCAACTTTCAGGGAATGTCTGGGTAATCTTACGGTAATGCCAGATCCAAATAACATCAATATAGATGAGGATCCGACTTGGAGGTGGCTTCCATTAAAGTCTATGGGCACAAGTCAGATAGAAGTCTCCTTGAAGTAGTACAGGAACCTTTTATAAAGTCGGAGCGACTTCATTAGTGGTAATTAAGACGGCTCTCATTGACCAACATGAGATTTCTTATGACATGTGACTTTGGGTCTCACCAGTCATATGCCATGTTGCGGCAGTGTGAACAGAGCCTGAAGGTCCATCATTTGTGAGCTCTACATGTTTTCACGATGAAAATCACTTCTTCAGGAGATTGAAACTAGTTTTAGATGGGAACAAACATGAAAAACTATATATATATATGTAACTTGTATCTTCAATATTGAAACATTACCTTATGAAAACTTACATACATATCATCAGCATGGGATTTTCTGCTATTTACACTATTTACTTATAACTTTGGCTTGAAATAAAATAAATAGTTCTAACATCTAAAAAAGATGTTGCATGGAACAGTGTGTTCCAATTAATCGCTGAAGTAGCCAAACTAATGATAACCCCAAACCCTTCACTCGCGCTCTTACACATTGGGATTGAAAAGTTCCCATATACTTCTCGTACCACCATTATCCACATACTTTTCGCAGCAAAAATTAATATAACCCGATTATGGAATACCACCACTGCTCCTTCCCTCAAATCTCTAATTACAGATCTTAACTTCCAATGCGGAATGGAAAAAAGATCGGCTCTTAACAACTCCACCCAACACAAGTTTAATTCCCTATGGTCTAACTGGTTACAAAATCCTAACGGCTCAGTAAAATCCTGATACCTCACAAATAATCGAACTACCCATCCATTTCAGACTGGTACTCCTTCCCCACTCCATTGAATTTAGTCCTCCCCTTTTCCCCTAACCTCCCTATTATCCTCCCCTTGTTTAATACCCCCTTACCATTTCCTACTCTACACCACGGATCAGTTTAACTGCAAGTCTACCTCTGATGTTTATGCCGCAACTCTAATTCTAACCCCAGCCAAATGGTGGGGTGAATTCTTACCAAAGTTATACTTTATGAATCCACTCTCTACTAAACCAAATGTTTTCATAGTGTTATGTTATTAAAAAATTTAAATAAAAATTATTGGAATTAAAAAGGATGACGCAGGTGCTAAAGTAATGATAGAAATTATAATAATAATAATAAATTATACAAAAAAGTATAAATGTTATTATTGCTATAATTTATTTTTCTTTGTTAATGACTATGTACTCATAATTGCTAAAACTTATACCTAATTTTAGATGATAAGATTAATAATATCATTATTAGTTGAATATCCAGTCATGAAAGTCATTGGAATCCTCTCACCTAATATGGAGTGCCATCTGTGTGGAAAGGTGAGCTAAAATAATCTGTTTGTTCTAGTAATAGAAGAGCAAAGTGTTACTTTTGAAATCCCAAAAATAAATCTATCAGTCTATCTATCTATCTATCTATCTATCTATCTATCTATCTATCTATCTATCTATCGTTGCAAGAAAAAGTATGTGAACCCCTTGGGATTAAGTGGAGTTTTGCATGAATTGGGCATAAAATGTGCTCTGAACGTCATCTAAGTCACAACAATAGAAGAACACAGTCTGCTGAACATAATACTACACACACATTAGATGTTGCCATGGTTTAATTGCACATAACATGTAAACATTCACACTGCAGGGAGGAAAAAGTATGTGAGGCCCTAGTTTAATGACTTCTATCAGAGCTAATTGGAGCCAGGAGTGAGCCAACCTTGACTCCAATCAGTGTGATGATATTGGATGTGTTGCTGACAGCTGTCCTGCCCTTAAAAAACACACACCTGTTTTGGGTTTACTGGTTTCAAGAAGCACTGTCTGATGTGAACCATACCTCGCAGAAAAGAGCTCTCAGAAGACCTACGATCAAGAATTGTTAACTTGCGTGAAGCTGGAAAGGGTTACAAAAGTATCTCCAAAAGCCTTGATGTTTATGTGTCCATGGTAAGACAGACTGTCTACAAATGGAGAAAGTTTAGCACTGTTGCTACTCTCCCTAGGCGTGGTCGTCCTGTAAAAATGACTGCAAGAGCACAGCGCAGAATGCTGCATGAGGTAAAGAAGAATCCCAGAGTGTCAGCTAAAGACCTACAGAAATCTCTGGCACATGCTAACATTTTTGTTGACAAATCTACAATAAGGAAAACATTAAACAAGAATGGAGTACATGGGAGGACACCACGGAGGAAGCCATTGCTGTCCAAAAAGAAGATTGCAGCACGTTTGAAGTTTGCAAAAGAGCACCTGGATGTTCCACAGCACTACTGGCAAAATATACTGTGGACAGACGAAACCAAGATTGAGTTGTTTGGGAAGAACACACAACACTATATGTGGAGAAAAAAAGGCACAGCACACCAACATCAAAACCTCATCCCCACTGTGAAACATGGCGGAGGGAGCAGCATGGTTTGGGGCTGCTTTGCTGCCTCAGGGCCTGGACGGATTGTTGTCATTGATAGGAAAATGAATTCCAGAGTTTATCAAGACATTTTGCAGGAAAACGTACGACCATCTGTCCGCCAACTGAAGCTCCGCAGAGGATGGGTGATGCAACAGGACAATGACCCAAAGCATACAAGTAATTCAACAAAACAATGGCTGCAACAGCACAGAATACGCCTTCTGGAGTGGCCCAGTCAGAGTCCTGACCTCAACCCGATTGAAATGCTGTGGCATGACCTTAAGAGAGCGATTCACACCAGACATCCCAAGAATATTGCTACACTGAAACAGTTTTGTGAAGAGGAGTGGTCCAAAATGACTCCAGATCGTTGTGCAGGTCTGATCTGCAACTACAGGAAACGTTTGGTTGAGGTTATTGCTGCCAAAGGAGGGTCAACCAGTTATTAAGTTCAAAGGTTCACATACTTTTTCCTCCCTGCAGTGTGAATGTTTACATTTTATGTGCAATTAAACCATGGCAACCTCTAATGTTTGTGTAGTATTATGTTCAGCAGACTGTGTTCTTCTATTGTTGTGACTTAGCTGACGTTCGGAGCACATTTTATGCCCAATTCATGCAAAACTCCACGTAATCCCAAGGGGTTCACATACTTTTTATTGCAACTGTATCTCTCTGTCTGTTTGTCTGTCTGTCTACAGTGGATATAAAAAGTCTACACACCCCTGTTAAAATGTCAGGTTTCTGTGATGTAAAAAAATTAGACAAAGATAAATCATTTCAGAACTTTTTCCACCTTTAATGTGACCTATAAACTGTACAACTCAATTGAAAAATAAACTGAAATCTTTTAGGGGGGAAGTAAACATAAAAAACTAAAATAATGCAGTTGCATTATGTGCACACCCTTTTATAACTGGGATGTAGCTGTGCTCAGAATGAAACAATCACATTCACAATCATGTTAAATAGGAGTCAGTACACACCCGCTATCATTTAAAGTGCCTCTGATTAACCCCAAATAAAGTTCAGCTGTTCTAGTTAGTATTTCCTGCCATTTTCTTAGTCGCATCCTATAGCAAAACCCATGGTCCGCAGACAGCTTCCAAAGCATCAGAGGGATCTCATTGTTAAAAGGTATCAGTCAGGAGAAGGGTACAAAAGAATTAACAAGGCATTAGATATACCATGGAACACAGTGAAGACCGTCATCATCAAGTGGAGAAAACATGGTGCAACCGTGATATCACTGAGAACTGGACGTCCCTCCAAAATGGATGAAAGACGAGAAGAAAACTGGTCTGGGAGGCTTCCAATAGGCCTACAGCAATATTAAAGGAGCTGCAGGAATATCTGGCAAGTACTGGCTGTGTGGTACATGTGACAACACTCTCCCAGATTATTTATATGTCTGGGCTATGGGGTAGAGTGGCAAGACGGAAGCCTTTTCTTACGAAGAAAAATATCCAAGCCCGGCTAAATTTTGCAAAAAACACATCTGAAGTCTCCCAAAAGCATGTGGGAAAATTTATTCTGGTCTGATGGAACCAAGGTTGAACTTTTTGGCCATAATTCCAAAAGATATATTTGGCTCAAAAACAACACTGCACATCACCGAAAGCACACCATACTCACCGTGAAGCATGGTGGTGGCAGCATCATGCTTTGGGGCTGTTTTTGTTCAGCTGGAACTAGGGCCTTAGTCAAGGTAGAAGGAATTATGAACAGTTCCAAATACCAGTCAATATCGGCACAAAACCTTCAGACTTCTGCTAGAAAGCTGAACATGAAGAGGAACTTCATCTTTCTGCATGACAATGACCCAAAGCATCCATCCAAATCAGCAAAGGAATGGCTTCACCAGAAGGAGAGTAAAGTTTTAGAATGGCCCAGCCAGAGCCCAGACCTGAATCCAATGGAAAATCTGTGGGGTGATCTGAAGAGGGCCGTGCACAGGAGATGCCCTCGCAATCTGACAGATTTGGAGTGTTTTTGCAAGGAACAGAGGGCAAATATAGCCAAGTCAGGATGTGCCGTGCTGATAGACTCATATCCAAAAAGACTGAGTGCTGGAATCACATCAAAAGGGGTATCAACAAAGGATTAGTTTAAGGGTGTGCACACTTATGCATTATTTTAGTTTTTTATTTTTACTTCTCTCCACCTAAAAGATTTCAGGTCATTGTTCAACAGAGTTGTACAGTTTATAGGTCACATTAAAGGTGGAAAAAGTTCTGAAATGATTTATCTTTGTCTCTGTCAGGGCTCCGGGTATGACCAGAGGTATGTGAACTGACGCAGGGAAACGCAGGCTTCAGATATGTTATAAACAATATAATTTATTAATACTAACAATACAAAATGCAGTGCAAGGGATCAAACAGGAGAAGTCAGCAGAGGTCAGGATCAAGCAGGGTCGGCAACAAGTCAGTCAGGCAGGAACAGGAACAGGAATGCAGGTAACAAGATACAGGGGCCCATGGAAAAACACACCAAGGCACAGACTGCAGGTCTGGCGATCCCTTAAATACACCTGCAATCAGCCTCAGGTGTTTGGCTGACTGCAGGGTTGAGTCTCTGATTGCTGAGAGCACCCGCTGGCCAGCCCTGGTACTGCAGCCCACATGGCAGGTGAGTCCCACCATTATTGGCAAGTCCATTCCTGACAGTACCTCCCCCTCAAGGAGTGGCCTCAGGACGCTCCAAACAGTCCTAGCTGGGCAAAATGTTCCACCGCCCAGGTCTGGTAACTGGCGGGATATCAAAGACTGGCACATCGGGCTGGACTCCGGGCAGAGGCACATCGGGCTGGACTCCGGGCAGAGGCACATCGGGCTGGACTCCGGGCAGAGGCACATCGGGCTGGACTCCGGGCAGAGGCACATCGGGCTGGACTCCGGGCAGAGGCACATCGGGCTGGACACCAGGCAGAATGGTACTGGTTGGAAAGAATTTTCGCTTTTTTCTGGTTTTAACTACCGGAGCACTGCAAGTAAACGCAGGTCTGCAAATGAATGGAGCAGCTGAGGACAGAGAAGAGCTGGAAGATGGAACAGAGGAGGGAGCAGCCGCCACAGAGGACCTCTCCACAGGGCCAAAGAAAGGATAGGTGCAGCAAGTGGGAGCAGGGGACTGGTATGTGGTAGTTAGCAGAGTATACTGGGCCGTCACTGGGGGTGCTGTCGGGGATGCAGGAAGAGTGCCTTGAGCAGAGGAATGACGTTGCAAGCTGACTGAGGCTGGGTGCAACAAGTGTGACCATGTCTGCAGTATGGGTTGAACAAAGCTGAGCTTACACAAAGCCTGTCTGGTCAAAGACTGTACTGCGTTTATACAATCCCTTAATACCTGTGGTGAACATGCAGCATAATGCTCCAAGAAGCAATCCACATCATCCTCTAATAACCATACCAGGGACTCTACCTGGTCTGCACTAAATGGTGGCAAAAAGTCATTCCTGCTTTCAGGGGTACCAGATGAATCCAACTCTACACAAACCTGAATCAAAGGTTGCACCTCAGAGAACTCTGTGCCCTGATCTACTAGAACATGAGCGATCCGTATACATTCTAGCAGTTGATCCCAGGTATACTCCCTCAGAGTCTGAAAAGCATATTCTCTGTCATCAAAAACCAGCAGCGACAAATACACAACCTCATCAAGATCCATCCTTCCCAGCAACAAGCCAAGATGGCTTCCCTGTGCAGCCACTTCTGGTCAGGATTGGCCTTGGTGTAATGTCAGGGCTCCGGGTATGACCAGAGGTATGTGAACTGACCCAGGGAAACGCAGGCTTCAGATATATTATAAACAATATAATTTATTAATACTAACAATACAAAACGCAGTGCAATACTAAAACATAAACACAGTGCAAACGAACCAAACCAAACCACCCACAGATAACAATACATACAATGCAAGCGTAGTCAGGCAGGCCGGTTCAATAACAATCGGGCAGGTAGGAACAGGAGGAGCAGGCAGAGAGTAGTCAGGTCACGAGCCGGGTACAGCAACTAACGGGCAGGTAGGTACAGGGGGTCAGGCAGAGAATGGTCTGGGTCACAAGCCAGGGATCAAACAGGAGAAGTCAGCAGAGGTCAGCAACAAGTCAGGCAGGAACAGGAATGCAGGTAACAAGATACAGGGGCCCATGGAAAAACACACCAAGGCACAGACTGCAGGTCTGACCATCCCTTAAATACACCTGGAATCAGCCTCAGGTGTTTGGCTGACTGCAGGGTTGAGTCTCTGATTGCTGAGAGCACCCGCTGGCCAGCCCTGGTACTGCAGCCCACAAGGCAGGTGAGTCCCACCATTATTGGCAAGTCCATTCCTGACAGTCTAATTTTTTACATCACAGAAACCTGACATTAACGGGGGTGTGTAGACTTTTTATATTCACTGTATCTAGCTATGTATCTATCATATTGATCTATCTTTCTGATATATGAATTAATTTCTTGTTCATTATGTCTCTAGTTCCAGGATTTTGGTGCTGTAGTGACTCCAGATGTTTTTGGAGATATATTCAGGTGAATACCCCAACCTTATCCCTACAAGAGGGTCACCAGAGTGTGTATTGCTTTACACTTTATGTATGTTTTTCTGCATGGATTTCAATGTAATATGTTGACAATCTCCTCTAGGTGAATTGTGTTCATGGGGTAGATTTGCAAATATTTTTTTTTCTTTCTTACTTTTTTTCTTTTTTTCTGTAAAACCTGAGGAATAATGTTAGTGCAGGAAAACCTACTGTTCCTGGATTCCTTTATATTTGGAGGAGCCTTAGAGCATAGGGGTTGACTTATTAACACTGGAGAGTGCATAGAAAATGATCACCCCTCTACACATTTTTTTGCTCTGCAGCTTGAAATGAAGACAGACACAGTTTTTGTTTTACCTAGCTGTATGTACTCAGAGAAACTTATAACATCCAAGTGAAATATATAACACCAAAATGTCAGAAAACAATAATAAAAAATCTCAAAACAGAATAATTGAGTTGGAAAAAGGATCACTCCCTTGTGTTAGTATTTTGTTGAACCACCAGCCTTTAGTCTGTTAGAATATGTCTCTACTAACATTGCACATCTAGACTTTGCAATATTTGCCTGCTCTTCTTTGCAGAACTACTCAAGTTCAGTTACATTTGATGGTGTCATGTACTTTGGTTGAAGGCCGAGTTGATGAGAGGGCTTCCCTTGCAGATCTGGTCCAAGCACCCCTGAATGTTTTGACAGAGCTACAAGGCTCAAAGAAGCATGGGTGCCTATAGCCTAATAGCAGGTAACTGCCACGGTCAGGTATGTAATCAAGGTGAGCCAGGGTCATACATAGTGAGAGAGCAGCGTGGTCAGGAGGCAGGCTGGGGTCGGTACCAGGTTAGCAAGCAGACTGAGGTCCAGTAGCAAACCGAGGTCAGCACCAGGAGATCAGGCAGAGGATAGTCAGAGGCAAACCGAGGTCAGCAGTAGGAGATCAGGCAGAGGAT